>NW_026067947.1:9453956-9508037 GCF_014885135.2 Alexandromys fortis
CTCTGGGTGTATCTTTTCAGTGTAGAAGCAGAGACCGTCCCGTTGAGCTGGAACTCCTCAGCACCCAAACATGGACTACCGTCCAGATGGAACTCCTCAGGACCGCTCTGGGTTGGTTGTGGATGCAAGCCTGATGTCTCTCCCCAGTGATGTCTCTCCTGGTGCCTGGACCGGCACTCCTTGCTGCTTGCCGTATCTCGTAAACACAGGACCTACCTAGCTCGCTGCAGGCAGGCTAGCGGGGACAAAGGAGCTAGCACCCTCCCGTTTGCCCTGCCGATTTGGATTCGGTCCTAGAGCCCGAACAGGCTGGGCTGGGAGATGTTATGTGGTCAGAGAGGGAAGGGAGTCAAACGGAGGGGGGGGGTAGGGTTGTGGATGCAAGCTGGGTGGGATAGAAAGAGAGAGGAAGTATTGGACAGAGTAGCCACTGGGGATGACCAGGAAGTGTAGGAGGGGTGTCTGAGTTCCCTGTCCCGGGCTGCTGCCGCGGTCAGAAACTCACTCACCCCAGTGATGTCTCTCCTGGTGCCTGGACCTAATATTGATATTCTAAGGGTTCTAATAGGCCCAAGTCTAGTCAACCTGGCTCTGTCAAGCCTTGCCCTTCCCCAATTCCCTCTGATTCCTAAATCCATTAGATTACATTCTTAAAGCTACACCTCAAGCTTTATTCCATTATTTGGCCACTTCTCTTGATGCTGACCACTAAAGAAGATATCAAAGCATTGAAGTCCAGGAATCAAAGCTTTGATTAGCCTAACATGCTCTATCAGAACAAACCAGTTTATCCTCACCTTTCCCCTTTTAAACTGCCATTTGCCACATCTGTCTCCTTTCTAACCAGAGACAAGTCTGTGTTCTTCTGGAGAAAGAAAATGTACCTTAACACTCTCTCTTGTTTATTTTCCCTTCTCCTTCATACTATGTGTTCTGTCTTTGTCTCTTATTCCCTTCTTTTTGTCTCTCTGCGGGAAAAAAAAAAAAAAAAACTCTCCTTTGCACTGAGAACATGGTCTTGTTATGTCCTGTGTTGATTTTGGTCTTTTCAACACTGACCTCATAACTTACCTGAAAGTTTATTCAGAATGTACCATAGAATCGGGACAATAACTTAAGTTGAAAATTCCTAAAAATAACACAGAAATCTAGTCAAGGCTGATTTTTTCAATACATGTTTTTTGATAAAACACTAAAAGTTAATGAAAGAAATATCTTTTATTAGAACTCATTAAAATTAACAGATTTTACTCTGTAAAAGGTAGTTATGAAAATAAAGACAAGTAGAAATAATAAGAGGAAACACTTCAATAATTTTATCTGGTTGAAATGCAAATGGCACAGTCATGTTGATAAGAGTTTAATGTTTCATTAAGAATATAACATAGTCTTATATTTAGATCCATTAATCACATTTTTCAGTATTTACTCCAATAAGCTAAAAGAAAACTAAGTCTACAAAACTTCCTGCCCTGGGTTTGGAGGTGTTGGAGCAAATCTTTAGTCCCAGCTTTTGGGAAACAGGCAGGCAGAAGATCTCTGTGAGTTCAAGGCCAGTGTGGTGTACAAGAGCTAGGTCCGGGATAGCTAGGGCTGTTACACAGAGAAACCCTGTCTTGAAACAAACAAACAACAACAACAATAACAGAATATTAAAACAAGCAAACAAAATAATTTCATGCCCTATGAATATTCCTAACAGTTTCATACTCTGAACTGTGGGAAAGGATCATAAAAGTTAAAACAATGTAGAAATTCCCCAGAAGAAAGGCAGATAATGAAGCAGAAGAAATATCTGAAAAGAATTATTTGGCTATAGTTTTTTCCAAATGGAAGAAAGTCATTATCCCTCAACTTAAAAGTCTCAAAAAACATTAAGCATATAAGCTTTAAACTTACAGAGTCTCAGAAAATACAAAGCAGGGTAACTGCAAATATCACATAGAGTTACATTCATAAAAACGGCTGTAAATGAGAATGAAATCCAAATATTCAAAAGCAGCCAACAGGAAAAACAGAAATAAGAATCAAGAAATCAAGAATCAATAAGAATTACTGCTTTCAGGAAAAAAAAAATACTGTTTTCAGGAGTCCAGGTAGAATTATAAACATCTGCATAATAAGGAAGAAAACAAACAAAACCAGAAACCACACTCTTAGACTGTGGGGGTACATGACAATTCTACTCAGTAATGTCAAGTCCAAGGGTGAAAATCTGCAGTAATAAGTAGCATTTAAAGAAACTTCCTGTGAAACAAAACAAATTTAATAGAATTTGTCCTAAGAATACACACTGAAGAAGACTTTTTCTTTTCTTCCCTTTGCTTTGCTACTTTTTTGAGGTTGAAGTAAAATCACCTAATATGTTTTAAGAAAGAAAGAAATATTACTAAATGTCAGACATCAAAAACAATGTCTATGACTTTATTTTTTATTTAATCAAATAAAAATAGATCGTGAATTTAGAGGCATATGTTGAAATGAAATACATCACCAAAGAAAGGCATTGCAGAATCCAACATAAAATTTGAAATGAAATCTAAAATATAACCGAAAAATAAAAGAACCTACAGAAATGTGTCAAATCAGAAAAGAAATAACAACTTGGGGTGTTTAAGTTAATCAAATATGTGAACACATATAATGTCAATAAGTTATACTCCAATTCAAAAGGAGACATTGCTCAGGGAGAGAGTTGTGTGAGGACCTGAGGAGTAGAGAAAGAGAATGGGAGAAGGGGAGGAGGAGCAAGAAGGTAAAGAGAGGAGAAAAAGGAAAGGACTGGTGAGATACAAGGAAGAAGGTGGGTGGGAGAAGAGAAGGGACGTTTTGCTCTTAAGGGGACACTCAGCACCATACCCCTCCTTCCCCAAGACTCAGGCAAAGGTAATGATGGAAGAAGAAAGGTAGTTTTTACAAAATGGCAAAAGGAACAATAAGAAAGTGTGTCAGAAATAAGACTTGGTTTGGCAGCTGAGGGGGTGGAAGGGAGAAATATGCAGACTCTAAATTAAATCACTTGGCAGTGATGATGAAGTCCATGTCCCTTGAGCTGAGCATACTACTTGTGAGCAGGAAAGGAAGCAAAGAGCTGAAGTGGGGCATTTCCTTTTGTCCAGGGCCAAAGATGTGTTGAATATCTTTGAGAATATTCAGACCGCTAATATTTTAAAATTTGAAACTACTAGGCTTCTCTCTTCAAATTCAAAACTTTCTTTTTGTTTATGTAACACATTCTGAACAAGTTTTAATAAGACATTTAAATATCTTTTTGAAAATACATGTCTCTTTAATAATTGGAAAGAAGACATTACTTTTTTATCACCTCTTCCCTTTCAGGGATAGTTAATGAAGTTAAGGAGCTAAATAAGTACTATGTTCTTTCTGTAAGATTTCTAGGTAGATGGCTTCTTTAAATCTCAATTAGAAAGTCTTTGCATTTTTTTTTAAAGCAGAAGAGCTTTCTGGTTTCCTGTTAATTGCTAAGATTGACTTTTCCTAGTCTTTAAATTGAAGGTCTTCTCTAACAATTACAATAATTGCAATTATATTTCTTACACTTAAAACCCCACAAAATATATTTTTTTTTCTTTTCATGAATTTCAAATGGCTGATATTTGGTGGAATAATAAACCACCCCAAATAAGGAAGAATAGTCACTCACACTTGTAATCCCAATTTAAAGAAGAACTGCCATAAATTGTAAGCCAACTCCAATGACCGAAAGATATTAATTCTTTAACTTTTGGTCCACAATCTAATAGGCCCAAGTTAGGGACTCAGCTTTGAGCTTGGTGCTTTGGAAGACATTTTGGACATGGACTGTAGCAATACTATTTTTAAGTTGTCATAGTAATAAAACAAAAGAAAATTCTGTTGGCTTTGAGATTTATACTAATTTTGAGAAGTAATGCTTTATTTAGACAAAGATGTGTTTATGCTGCAAAATATTACTTTAATTTGTAAAGGTGTGTTCCTTTTATTTATCCTGTTTGTTTAACTATAAGATATATGTTTAATTATATAAAGATATGTTGAATTTGTTTTACCTTGTCTGCTTAAGACATCTAATTTATCTAATAAAAAGTTGAAGAACCAATAGCTAGTAATAGAAAAGATGGGGCTGGCAAGCACAGTGAATAAATATTCCCCAGCTAGGTCCTTGGGCAGCAGAGTAGAGGGTGCCTGAACTGGTCTTGCCCCACTATTACACTGATGATTATCTCAAATATCACCATAGAATCTTCATCCGGTGATGGATGGAGATAGAGACAGAGACCCTCATCAGAGCAACGGACTGAGCCCCCAAGGTCCAGTTGAAGAGCAGAAGGAGGGAGAAGATGATCAAGGAAGTCTGGACTGCAAGGGGTTGGTCCACCCACTGAGACAGTGTGACTGTTCTAATGGGAGCGCACCAAATCCAGCTGGACGGGGAGTGAATGAGCATGCAATCAAACCAGACTCTCTGAATGTGGCTGAAAATGGGGGCTGACTGAGAAGCCATTGATAAAGGCACTGGGACTTGTTTCTACTGCATGTACTGGCTTTTTGGGACCCTAGTCCATTTGGATGCAAAGCTTCCTAGGCCTGGATGTAGGGGGTAGGGCCTTGGACTTCCCATGGGGCAGGGTTCCCTGCCCTCTCTTAAGGAGGGAGGGGGAGAGAGGAAGGCAAGTGGGGGAGGAGGAGGGGAATGGGAGGAGGGAAGGAAGTGTAAATTTTTGAATGGAAAAATAAAATAAAAAAGGAAACCCCTACCCTTAAGCTATATAAAAAAATTCTAGGCTTAGAGAGATAAAAGAAAGAACCAGGGAAGAAGGAAGTGAGAATGAGAAATATGCCCACAGCAAAAAACCAGGCAGATGCTAGACAGACAAACAGACAAACAGAGAAGCAGTGAAAGTAAGACATACAGAAGTAAGAAAGGTAATAAAAAGGTAGATAGAGAAAAATGGGTTAAACAGGTTAATTTAAGTTAAAAGAGTTAGCCAGTAATCTTTCTTTCTTTCTTTCTTTCTTTCTTTCTTTCTTTCTTTCTTTCTTTCTTTCTTTCTTTCTTCCTGTTTTTAATTTATTATTTTATTAAATATTTCTGTCTCCGCCTCCTCCCCTCCTCTCATTTCCCTCCCCCTCCCCCACTCCCTCTCCAGCCCAAAGAGCAGTCAGGGTTCCCTGCCCTGTGGGAAGTCCAATGTCTTCCCCTGTCCTCCCCTCTCCATCCAGGTCTAGGAAGGTGAGGATCCCAACAGACTATGTTCCCACAAAGCCAGTACATGGAGTAGAATCAAAACCCAGTGTCATTGTCCTTGGCTTCTCAGTCAGCTCTCCACGTCCCCACGTTCAGAGAGTACGGTTTGATCACATGATCCATCAGTCCCAGTCCAGGATTTTTTTTTTTTTTTGAGACGGGTTTCTCTTATATTTTTGGTGCCTGTCCTGGAACTAGCTCTTGTAAACCAGCCTGGCCTCAAACTCACAGAGATTTGCCTGTCTCTGCCTCCTAAGTGCTGGGATTAAAAGCAGTGCCACTGCCCAGCCCAGCTATAGCCAGTAATATTCTTCAGGCAGGCAGAACATTCAAAACTAATAATAAGACTCTGTGTTGTTATCTGTGAGTTAGTTGGTAGCCCCAAAGAAAAATCCTGGCACTCACTGATTGTTTAATTTGTGACAGTTGTGACAGTAATGAAACCTAAGAAAATACTGGTGGCCTTGGGATTTTATAACAAAGAATGAAAAATACTGGAGGAAACTTAGGAAAGCAAGGAGGACACATGTAGGGTTTTAGAGAGGGTTGACTTGTGTTATTCAGTCAGACTGTATGACCTGGAGTAACCTAGAAAATAGAGTGTATTTGTCAATGGCCAAGGACTAAGCACAAGGAAAGAATGCTTGTGCAGTGTGCGCAAGGCCCTGGGTTCCATTCCCTGCACCAGAAGCAAAGGGAGACTGCAGTTGATAACTTGTGGATCTACTTATAGAAATTTGCAGTACAATACTGAATCATTCAAAAAGTGAGAAAGAGGACACTATTGAAACAGATGAAGGAGCTAGAATAGGCAAGAACGTGGGGGTTTTATATGACCAAAATGCAATGTATGCATGCGCAAAAATGTCACAATGAATCTATATAATTAATATGAGCTAGCAAAATTAAGGCAGGAATACTTTTCAGTTAGAGTATAGAAAATTATAATGTCTGGGCTTATACAAAAAGTCTATTTTTTCACCTGCAAAGCATTCTCAAGTAAGAATTGTTCTTAGAGTAAGGATAAAATTACAAGTGTGATCCTAAGATGCAGTAAGGATATCTGAAAGATTTAAGAAGGTAGCTAATTAATAAATCCTCTTAGCAAGACAAGATAATATTAGAACAGACAACTACCAGCCTCCTTATATGACCTAAGTAGAAAGAAATCAGTTTTGAAGTATGTGTGCTCTGTAACTTATAATGGAGATACTTTCTGATAAAGCCATTATAAATTGAGATTATCATTAACTAAAATTACATTTAATACGCATATTCTATTAAACATCAGCATAGCACACCAAGAGTACTGGTTACTTAAGTATTTTACTGTGTGACTGATAGGTAGCTGTTCTTTGTCACAGACAGTTGTATCCTGAGAGAAATATAATGTATGTTGCCAGACTGTGAAAAAGCAAAAATCAACTTTCAAAGTACAGTTCCTGCTAGTTGGTGTGGTAGGTTGAATAGGAATGACCCCAAATGAGACATGTATTTGAATTCTTGGTTCATAGGAGAAGGCACTATAGGAGTTGTAGCCTTGTTGAAATAGATGTGATCTTGTTGGAGGAAATATGTCACTGTGGAGTCAGACTTCGAGGTCCTATAAGCTCAAGTATTTCCAGAGTGTCTCAGTCTCCAGCTGCTGCCTGTGGATTAATATGTAGAACACTTAACTCCTTCTCTAGCACCAAATCTGTCTGCATGCTGCCATGTTTCTTGCCATGATGACAATGGACAAAACCTCTGAAACTATAAGCCAGGCCCAATCAAATACTTTCCTTTATAAGATTTGCCATGGCCATGGTGTCTCTTCCCAGCAATAGAAACCCTAACTAAGACATTGGATATGACTTTCATACCACCAAAACACCAGGAAAAAAAGATAATATGTTATGTCATTGTAAGTTGAAAACTATCCACAATCAAACCCTATTACGAAAACATGGAATGATTTCCAAATGATGTTTAGATCTCCTTTCTAATAACTTTTAGGATAAATTGTTCTCTAAATGGAAGACAATACAAATAAATCCCTAACTCATCTATTTCTTCAATTCTGTATATTTATTAACATCCATGTGTGTGTATGTATGTGTGTGTGTGTTTGCATGCATGCGTGCACATGCAACCTAGGCCTCCTATGATTCCTCAGCTTATGTGTCACCTGGAGACATGAATGGAGGGTGTAAGATGCTCACACAAAGGTGTGCAAAATTATAGACCCTCATTCCCATCTACTCTCAAATCTATGACTTTAGAAAGTGCTGTCCTTTCTGAGTGACACCTTCTATTTCAGAGGTTTTCTCAAAGGTAGAGTAACCTGTAATGTCTTTGGTAAACATGAGATCTCATCATGACAATTATACTATGGAGAACAATTGGAGTTTCAGTGAGCCTGATATGAAGTTGCATGGAACTCCTTCTTTACATCATATAGTTATGTGGGGAATAAGAAATTCTCAAATCCTGCCCATCTCAATGATACCATATCCATTCCTCCAGCAAGAGATGAGGTGGGCAAGACACTCCTGTATCAGTAGGGGCACCTACATGGAGTGTAGCTTTCTACCCATTCTTAACTGAAGAAAAGATCATGTTTCAAATGCCCTAGACTCACTATTTTTGCATAGTTGCCGATTTTTTTAATTCTTACATAAATAATCTCTTATTGGATGTATGCTTTAAAAACCACTTCAACACTCTTTAAAAGGTATTATCTAAATAATATTTGCTTACTTTTGTGTCTGTTCTTTTTTTGATGGGAGTAGATACTGGGTCCATATAAACATAAAGCATATTTTTGAATACAACATTAAATATAAATTGTCATAAATGTGATAACAGAAGGATGTAAAATCCATCTATATTTCCAGATTTAAAAGTCAAATAGAAAGTAAAATTTACAATAAAAATTGTCATCTTTTTTTTTAGTTTTGTGTAATATTTTATTTCATTACAAACATAATATTTGTACTTCAGAATATTATTTACACCTCACAGAAATTACACAGGCATATGAGTCTGTGACTTGTAAAAGTGTAGATTTTGATAACACCACTTCATGATAAAGGTTTTAGAGAGCAGGGATACAAGCAATATATCTAAGCATAATGAAGGTAATATACAGCAAGCCAACAGACAAACATCAAACTAAATGGAGAGAACTGAAAGTGATCCAAATGAAATCAGGAACAAGACAAAATATTTTCCACTCTCTCCATATCCACTCAGCATACTTCTTGAGGTTCTAGCAAGAACAGCAAGACAAAATTCTACCAAAAGCTCCTACAAGTCATAAACACCTTCAGAAATGTAACGTGTGCCAGTTAGATCCACATAAAACCTGAGAAAGCTTGAAAAGGAATTCTAGAAACAAAAAACAAATCAAGCAGTTTCTTTATTTGTTTGTTGGAGGTTCCTTTAAGAGAGGTCTTCCTGGTTAAGTCAGTGATACTAGGGGGAAAAAAAGCCTTAGTAGTTTCAAAGCTGCAGCTTCCTGGTTCACCAGCGCAAAAGACTCTGACTCTTTTGGGAAGTTTGGCTACAGAGCACTTCAGTGGTGTTTCCGGGCCCAGGTGCTTGTATGCTTGCTTGGGGTTAGGAGGAAAGTGGCTGCAACTATGCCTGTGTCTCAGTGCCCACCTCCTGGGCAGACAATGGGATCAGGTCTGTTAGGAGTGCACAGGCAGGAGCAAAAAATTGTCATCTTAAGTATCCAAAAAATGTTAAGATAATTCTAGGGTCATGATGCATGCCAGAGTAAATAAAGTAAAATTGGAAATTCATAAAATATATACTAATCATATACAATTTTAACCTTGGAAGTAATAAAAAGAAATAAAAAATACATTTCATCCACAATTAGAAATAACATAACTCACAGCTTAATACCTAGCAAGACTAAATGTGACCAGAAAAATATATTGGAATGAGAAAGTGAATTTATGTAAATTTTGACCAAATTAATAAGTATCATATAAAAAGCAATGTGCGACGTCACCACATTACACTTCACTTGGTAGTGTAATCTTACACAAAAGACTGATGGTCCTATGTGATATGTGTCTGAGACTCTGGTCCTTATCTCTACTGGTGTTCTTTATTCTGTCATGTTTCCAGTTCCTTTATTGGGAACACACTTTAGGGATAGGTGGTCAGCCTCTCTGTGCTTGTTATTAGAAGCCTGCTTGAGATTCAATTAGTTTTATTTACCATCAATGACACAATTTTTGCTAATAGGCATCGCTGAAACTATTGATGTATTGATGATCATTGCAACAGAAAATGATCTTTCTCATTGTTGAGATACACTGTTGATATAATGATGCTGCATTGAATGGATTGGTTGGAAAGGCAATGGTGCTGCACGCCTTTAATCTTAGCACTTGGGAGGCAGAGGCAGGCAGATCTCTGTGAGTTCGAGTCCAGCCTGGTCTACAGAGCGAGCTACAGAACAGGCAAGGAAGGAAGGAAGGAAGGAAGGAAGGAAGGAAGGAAGGAAGGAAGGAAGGAAGGAAGGAAGGAAGGAAGGAAGAAATAGTTTGTCTGGAAATAGTACACACAACACATTAAGAAATCCTGGTGAGTTCATGCACAAGTCACTTTTCTGTTGCTTTGACAAAACTCTGTGGCCAAAAGCAACTTAAGAAGAAAGAGTTTATTTTAGCCTATGGTTCCAGAGGGATGGGAGCTCATCATGTTGAGCAAACATTGAAGTAAGAGACTGGCCTGGCTGCAGGATCAGGATGCTAAGCAGCCATCTTCAAACACAAACCAAAGCAGAGAAAGCAAACTGGAAATTGTGGGGTGGCAGGGGAGTGTTTAATCTCAAAACCAGCTCCTAAGTGACATACTCCTTCTGCATTGTTGAACCTCCTAAGCCTTCATCCACAGTTCTACCACCTGGCAACCAATTGTTCAAACACATGAGTCTATGGGGGACATTACTCATTCAAATCAATATAACACATGAGCTTCATTCTTAGGAATGGTTCTCTGTGTTTATGATTTCAAGCAGTTCTGTGTTGAGCAGCTTTGGACAGATTTTGTAACCTGACTCTCACTAAACTTTAACTTTATCCTGTCTGCCCTAACAGTGTTGTTCTAGTGCATCTGTCACTCAGAGTGTTGTCAAGAATCCATAATTATACAGCTAGTAATTTATTGAACTTATAGTTTCACTATTTTTGTACATCTGCTATGCTGTTATATGAACCGAATTTAGGTTTGGGCCATCTATATAGTACTAGGAATGAGACTTTAAGCCTTCACCTATATTTATTTTTGAAGATCACAGATATTTATAGTGAAGAATTTAATTACTAAGATGGAGTAGGGACCATTATGATGGTTCTTTGAGTAAAGGCAGAGTCTGGTGATCTGAGTTTAATACCTGGGACCCACATGGCAGAAGGAGACAATCTACACCCACAAATTATCCTCTCACTTCCATACATGCATTGCAGCCCATGGACCTACACACACACACACACACACACACACACACACACACACACACACACACAAATGTTTGTTTGTTTCAAAGGGACTTCAGGGCTGATACAAAGCTGCTCCCTGTAATACAGCACTGGGGAGGCAGAGTCAAGAAGATCACCAAAAGTTTCAGGCCAGCCAAATTGACATAATAAATTTAAGACTGGTCAAAACAGAAGGATAACGTCCATCTCAGAATTTAAAATAAGGAGTAAAACGGCAAAGTATTTTTGACTGATGAATTCATACTCTAGGAATTTTTTTCAATGAAATAATTCAGGGCACATGTAAAATATAATTTAGTATATTTGTTAAAGACTTGTTGATAATGACAGAATGTAAACAGTTTAAATGTTCAAACAATAGAGAATAATTGAGCAATTTGTAGTATATTCTACAAATATAGGAAGCAACTTTAAAAACATGACAGAAAACCAGTGATAGAAAAATTTAGATACATCAGATATAAAAGACATCAAAACAGTAGGTATACGATGAAAATAATTCTAAATATATTATATTGTACTCTGTGATTGAAGTGTCTTTTGTTTATGATAAAAATGGAAAATAAGTGATTTGATATATTCTGATTGTTTCATAATTTTCTCATCTCTCATTCTCATCAGAACTTAAAAAAGAGAAGCCTGAGACCCATCTGTATCAAAATTGTTTATGAAATGCATAAGTCTATGACCATCCTGGATTACTGAGATCAGTATATGTTGTGACATATAGCTATCCATTGCTGTGTAGCAAGCTAACTCAGACTCTTGAACTTAAAACAACAAATTGTAATTACTCAGTGTTGGTGTTGCTCTTGGAACTACTTAAGTTTTACCCTGCTCCCTGTGGAGTTTCCAACTGAGGCTTTCATGAAGGTGAAAGCAAGTTACTGGCCAGTGTGTCATCCATCACAAGACTTTACTGGGATGGGAAAACTAGGTGACAGGTTCTCTGATGTAACACTTGGTTAGGCAGCCTCAGAAAATTCCCTTAGCTCATCCATATGATCAAAAGAGTTCTTGTTTACTTGCATGTGTGTCACGAGGCTTTTCCATGAGCTTCATGAGTATTTTCACTGGACAGTGGAATAACACAGTGGAATGACAGAATCCAAGAGCATCAAATGAAAAACCACAGTCTCTGTGTAACCTAATATAGGAAGTGGCATCCATCATTTCTGGAAATCAATAATAATAAATCAATAGGTCTAGCCAACCTTTAAGAACAAAGGAATTAAATAAGGACATGACTATCATAAGGCAGATTACATTGATGGGCCATCTCATGAGTCTTTTAACATGGGCTGAGATCCCAGACTTTGAAATTTAAACAATATTTTCAAAAAACAACAAGACAAAACATTTACTTTTGGAGTCTTATTAATAAAATAAAACATCTTTGTTTCTCATCTGAAATAATTCCATTTGTGGGGCAGAGGAGAATTTTAACTCCTGCAAACACACTCTTCATTTCATTGCTCTTCTTTTTGCTTTTTAACTTTGCATTAATTCTTGAAAAATCTCTACTTTGTGTACAACAGAACGGATGGTTATAGTTAATGACAATATCACAAAATAATCATTTTCAAATAAACAAAAAGCAATTATGGTATGTGACAAAAAGAAAAATCTTATGCAATTGCATTACCTTATTTAATTGAGAAAGCTGGCTAAAGACATACTGCAAAATATATAAAGTATTTTTCCAATAATAATACATTTTTAAATGATTGTAAATTGAGTTGAATGTTAGTTGAACCACAATCATGAGAGTTGGTGAGCCTCACCCTTTACAGGAAAAAAAAAAATTCTATAGTTAATTCTTATTACTTGTAGACTCCATAATTGCAAATTTGTTCACTAGTTCAAAGCTATTTGTAACCTAGAGGTTAATACTTAACTCAGTCAGAATGATAGCTATAGGTACACTAGGTGCTTATGATTCAGAGAGAGCAGACTCTGCACCTCCCAAGGCAGAGGCTCCTGGCCCTGGTCAAGCAAGGTGATACCCTGTCATCTCCTTTCAGCTCATAGTGCTTGGAAATCTCAATTTTGCAGCAACACTAGCTAGTTTAGAGTGTTCATTGGCAATTCTGCTGTTCAAAATGACCTTACCATATTGTGTTTTCTGGTGTTCCTATAAAGGCTAATATGCTTTACACAGAAAATACAGGCTTTGGATAATAAGCTTTGTTAGGCAAAGGCTACTGTGCTGCGAACCTGCGCTCAGTATTCAGGAAACAATACCAAATAGCAATAGCAAAGCATGTACCAGAAGCTCCCAGACAATTAGATTATGAGTTAATCAGTTAATGAAGATCCTGTTAACAGAGCATCTCTGAAATCTGCCTCTATACTTTTACTGGGAATAATACATTATTTACAGACTCTTTATGAAATATAACCACCAAGAACAACAAAATCAACTATCCATACTTTATAAAAGTATAGACTGCTAGACCTACTGTATTTGAATTTCGTATAAAGAAATTAGAAATCTGAAAAATGAATGGAGGTTGAATGGGTGAGTGATTTCAATTGTACCTTATGCCTAAATTCAGTTGGAGCCCCACAGTCCTTTTTTAAAAAGTCTTGGCTGGGGGTAGAAGGCTTGTAGTTTACTTTGACTCTGTCTGTCAGTCTGTGTCATAACCTTCATGGCGATTAACTGAACTTTTGTGTGCTAAGTACCATTATCCCACCATGAGGCCATTATTATTCCCATGTCCTTAGGTTGAAGCTCAAGAGTCACCTACAACAGTCAAAGAGGAAGTAGTTGCAGAAGGTTATTCTAATGTCTATTTCTGAATTTTCCTCCCTGTATTTTAAGAATTAAAATAAAGCCTTCTTGACATAATTACTTATGAAAATACTCTTTTATTCATGTGTGATAAACAAACAAGGTTAATTTCCAAAATCAGGGAGGGGCATAAGTGTTTCTCCGTGCATGAAGATCGATTAAGACACCAAATGCATTAGAAAAGCAACTTAATTATAAAACCCAGTTTTTTTTTTATCTGAGATGCCCCCACAGTTCCACAAACCTATTTTCCAATGTCGTGTGTGTGTGTGTGTGTGTGTGTGTGTGTGTGTGTGTGAAGCATGTGTTTTGACAGGTTCATGTGCCTGTGAGTGTACATGTAGGGGCCAGAGGGATCCTTCAAGAGGCTTCCCCTACCGTTCTCCATCTTATATTTTGATCCAGAGTATCTCACTTAGCCCAAAGCTGGTTAGGCTAGCCAGCCGTCAAGCTCCAGATATCTGACTGTCTCCACCCCAGTGCCTGCAAAAAGTAGCGTTACAGATCGTGGCTGTCACAGCTAGGACTTTTCCCTAAGGCTTTTTGTTTGTTTGTTTGTTTGTTTGTTTTTCAGCAAGCACTCTTACCCACTGAGTTATCTCTTCAGCTCTAGATCACTTAATTTATGTGCCATTTATGGTTTTAAAAACAAAACAAAACAAAAACAAAAAACAAAAAAAAAACTTCCCTTGGGTATGAGCATAAAATTGACTCAGATCAGATGTGGTCAGAAGAAACATACTCTTTTCCTGAAAAACTCATTTTTTTTTTATTTCTTTCCTCCTCTTACATTAAGTTCACACCCACTACAAGTCGGAGACGTGTGAAGAAAGACTGCGCGGGTGTGGGGTGGAACAGAGATATGTCCTTTCTGGAGTTTTCAGAGCTATCTCATGCTGAGCAAAACCTGCTGATATATTCCATCCTTGTCTCCAAAAAGTCGAAAGCATTTCTAGTGCTGATTTCCCTTAAGAGTTATCAGACCTCATTCAGAATGGCTTAATGAGTGTAAGAGGTGACCTTGTGTCCAAATAGATATTCCCATATTAGAATATCTAAAGCTTACACTTCACGTGTACGTGCAGATATTTCGGAGGGTCCGGGAGGGTTATTGCAACTCTCTGCTGAGATGTTATTCAGGCTAAACGAGTAAGGGGGGTTTCCCAGCGTGTTATAACGGTGACTATTTACAAAGGACGCGAGCCCCGTAATTCATTCATGCACTGATACAGAGCTGGGTCTCAGTGCAATGCTATTGAACTCTGCTGGTGGTGTTAATTGATTCGTTTGGAACATTTCCCCCTAGAGTATCCCAATCACAGGTTCCCTGAGCAAGGAACTGACACTTAGCTGGTGGTCCCGGAGGTGCAGGGACACACGTGTGAGGATGTTGTCTTCAAAATAAGCCACTTCCATCTCCTGGCAGTGGCTGATTCTCTTAGGAACTCTCCCCAATCAGGAGAGAGACAGTGAGAAGCTTCCTTTTCTTGGCAGTGGTAGCAGTCCAGGCTTGCTTCTTCCCTGCAGGATGGAAAAACGGGACTGGATTATTGCTTTTATTTTAAAATAGATGCAGGTTGATGGAAAGAAATATTCCCTCCCTGAGCCTCAGCATAACAGTTAACCGACATCCTAGCAGTCCGACCCAGATCTGTCTCACCAGATATACAGTTTTCCTTTCTAGACAGTCGGTCATTTCTGGAGCAGACTCTCAGTAATGGCTATACTGACTTTTCTTGTATCTTTCATTCAGTAGTTACAAAAAAAGAATTAAAGGTAAGAGAGCATATAACCTATTTAGATTTGAAAATCAGAATCATAGTTAAGGGAATTTGCTCATACTGTTCATAAAAGTTTGAAAATTGATTCAATTTTAATGCCTTTGGGAGAGCGGCTTGGCAGTCTCTCTCCTTTTTTTTTGTTAATTGTATGTAAGAGTTTAAAAAGCCACGCTTCCTGTGAATGAACTGAATGTGTGTGTGTGTGTGTGTGTACACAAAGGGATGTTTTTTCCTAAGACAGTTTCTATTATCAACTTTTACTAAAACTCATATATAAAATTATATATGTATGTATATATATGGATTCATATATATATATATGTATATATATATGTACATGTGACTATTGCTTAAAAATAGAATGTAGGCTTCGGGTGTAAGAAGGAAATAGGCATGGGTAGTGTAGTGAGAGGACAAACACAAGACAAGTTATTTAATACTAATGTATGAAAAAGTAATAATTAAATCTATTATTTTGTATGTGTAAAGTTAATTTTAAAAATACAAAAGAGACAATATTTAAAAAAAGCAATGCAGCAAAAGTTATCAGAATCATGGATTGCGGCACATTCGAGGTGACTAGAAAATATTCAGCTTTATTAATTTACTAGGGAAATCACATCACCAGCATCCCCTTTCCTTAAAATTTCATTTACATGAGAGAAGGGGAGGGCCTTAAACCTGTCTCTAATTTTCAGTTCTTAGAAAGTGAGGATAGGGGCTCTTTCTCCCAGCATTAACCTCAGCAACTGAGAAACACATGCAATCCCCTCGTTAAGATTTGCTCATTTTTCAAGAACTGATTACGTCAAAAATCAAAGCCTTTAATAACCCCCAACAGGAGACTAAATATAAAACAAAATCTCTTGTCTCAATTAAGGAGGCTGCCTCATGTGTTTGGAGGAGTGGAGTGTTTGCTTACCACAGCAGTTTAAAAATAGTTTTTCAGTTAACATCTTTCCCACATAATGGAGATGTCAGTGTAAGTTTGCATGATTGTGTAAATGGTCAGAAGTTGTTTATGTAGCTCCGAACTGCTGAGATATGCACAGGAAGGCTGAGGTCTGTAAAAATCTCCTGGGGATTTTATTTATTTTTTTCCCCAGAGAGAGAAATTCGACCTCTCTTGGGGTTGCTGGAAATAGATTCTGGATGTTGCCTCCTGCATGTCAGATTCCCTTTGCACGGGGACTAAGGGGCCTCAGACTTCCTTCTCTGTGTCTAAGCTACCTAGAGATTTGGAATTGGGGTGAAGGGAGCCATTTCGGCAAGGAAACAGTAGAGTCCCGTGGAATGACCACAGCACTGCCCTTATCCACCGCATCTGCTTTGGAAGAACGACGCTTTTTATATGACTCCACACATCGCAAATGATTCGTGTCCCTATTTTATCGCAAATATTTTCTCCACTCCACACCCATGCTCCTTCCAACTTGAAAGTACTTTGCACCCTTAAGACACCAGATCCCTTGCACTGTCTGACCAACGTCCTGGCTTAAGAACAAACAAGTAACACCACCTTCAAAGCCACCTCCTTCCACGTCCCAAGTTCAGTACCACCTACCACCTCTCACCCCAAACCCATGCGCAGCAATTCTCAGCCCAGACGTCGTAGCCCTTGGCCAAGCCACCTTAAAGATCCTCCGAATTCCAAGTGTGCAGGAAGCCAGAAGCAGGTCCGGCTTCCTTGTTCCCCAATACTCAGGTGGCAAAGGAAGATGCCATCCTCTTCATGTACCCTTGAACAAACACACCCTTTGTGTCCCTCTACAGGAACAAGACAGAGCCAGTCCTGTCTAGCAATGCTCTCTTTACAGTGTCCAGCATAGGGACTCGAGGTCGCCTCCCCAGGGCAAGACAGTGCAGGAACTGCGCCCGGGGGCGCGCAGCCTCTGGTGGAGCACTGAGCATGCCCAGCTCCGCTGAGCGCGGCCCCCGCCCTCCCCGAGCCTCGCCCCCTCCCAGCTAGTCTTCCCCTTGCGGCCGCAACCAAACCGGCTGCTGACTGAACTCCGGTGTGCCGGGTTTTGAGAGCTGCCACGAGCGCGAGGAGGGAGGGGGCGCTTGGTAGACACAGAGCACTAGGTTCATAACCAGGATTGGTTGCAAGTAGGGAGCTTTTGCCACTCCGCCGGGACCCTCGGAAGCTGGCGGCATCGCGCGTGGGGTTCTCCTAAAAGCTGCTCTGCTTGCCTCGGTAAGTCCAGCCAGACTAGGGAGCGCACTGTCCCTCGAGCACCCTGGTTCAGGGCTTGGGAAAAAAGAGCATGGTCCTTATGGGTTGGGGAAGGACAGATGAATGAATATCTAGGGTTGTCTCTCCTGCAGGACTAGTCAGGGTCTGTGAGAAGCAGGGAGCACTCCACCTGACAAGTGGCAGTCACTTCGCGGTAACCCTTCTTCTCCTCTATTAGTGTGAAAAGAAGTTTGTTGCGCTACTAGATGGCCACGAAACAAGGAGCCTAAAGCAGAAAATGCATCCAGAAACCTTAAAATAAGCGCCTCTAGCTGGGTCACGCGATTACCCTCTCTGTGCGCCCTAGCTCCGGGTACGCATTCTTTCTTGGGGTTTCTTTCTACTGTGGGTGCCCTTGTTCCCATACCCGCGCAGTGCAACCTACGGTATGAGCAGGTGAACTTGGACGGAATTTGAAGGGACTTGGACATCGGGGCTTTGGAGACTGGGACAAGATAGAGAGAGCCCCTTTAAAAGGCTCGGTTTTGGAGCGCCAACAGAGTGCCAGGCTCCCGGCAAAGCAGTGGTTGCTCCACGGTAAACCAGGTCTCTGCTGTTGTGGAAGATATAAGATTTCCCCAGTGTTGGTCTTGGGAGCGTGTAAAGGCAGCATGGATTTTTCAGCAACTTCTGAGGAGGGTGTGTGTGTGTGTGTGTGTGTGTGTGTGTGTGTGTGTGTTCAATTTCTTTGCGGAAGGCACCATCTCCAAGCCGCAGCGAAATGGGTACCAGGCGCCCCGCAGATGCCAACCCTTTTGCTCGCAAACATATTCCTCGATTCCTGTTCATTACCTCTCTCTAGTTCATATATTTTACTAAAACTGAAAGGTGTTGGTTAGGTGAACATAGGAGAGTTCGGGCGCCTGAGTCTTTTGAACCAAGCAGAACCTGATGCACGAATGTCTTTTGCAGCACAGTGCAGCTCCTGAAAGGGAGCTGCTTAGTGCATTAGGAAGATAAGGTGTAAGTTGTGGGGACCGGGGGCTGTAGGTTCTGATGGAAAAGATTTACGGAGGTTGTGACCGGGCTAATAAGTGTGACTGATAATCTTGGGCGTTTGGCATGCGCGGAAGAAGGCGCACTAGATCTTAGGGGAACATTACAGGTCTGTTTGTAAGGCAGGTCCTGTGAGCCCCACTCGCTGAACTTTTTCTAGTTTCCTACAGGAATCAACATGGGGGCGAGACTTGTTTTTCAGAAGAAAGGTGTTTTTTTTTTTTTTCTTTTTAATTGCGTGGGTATTTCCAGTAATTTACAATGATGGGAGTTGAGTGTTTCAAGGAACAAACAACAGAACTGATTCGTTTGGACACCTACATAGCATAATTTGGAATGTGCTTTTCTGTTTTTTTGCAGTTTGAGGTTTATGGTTCATGTTCCTTAGCACGGTAAGAGCACAAGCAGTTGGTGTAGTCCTTCGGTGCTAGGTGGGGGAGAGACCCTACAGTAGCATTCCAGCCTGGCCCTAGAGCAGGTTTGTTGTCTGGCTAGATTCAGGGCAGGCACACCTCGGATGATCAAGAGCAAACGCAGACTTCAACATAAATTAGTTCTTGGTACCCTCATCTAGATTTCATTCAGGGCAGTTTAGTTATCTCCCAAATGGTTGTAGGCAGTAGAAAACATAGCTAAGGATCAAAAACCTAGTTCAATAAGGTGACCTAGTTCACTTATGCTACTTTATAAAAACTCTACTCACCCCATCTCCTTCAAATAAACCAAAAGAAAATATTGGCTTGGATTGATTTTACCGGACTGTCCTGGTGTAAGACATCATAAGAATAAGCCTCCTCATCACTGTTTGGTATTGAACTCACCAGGTTGCTTGCAAGCTCAGAAAGATCTTTTGAATTAGAGGCTATAACTCTAAGAGAAACCACTAGTTATTAAAGCTGCCTATGGAGATTGTAACAAAGGCAGATCTGTTATTTGTAGCCTGTAAACCCACCTATAGTTTTCCTGGGATGAGGACTTTCGAGTCAGTTGGGAGGCAGTTAAGACCCTCCTTCCTTAGTCACTGCGTAAGTGCACAACTAAGTGTGCTTAGACAACAACCCTATCAAATGAGGCTAGTTTTGTTTTTTGTTTTGCTTCTTTTTAATCATCTATTTTACCAACATCTTCATGTTCAGAAGTATGTCTTTGTACTTTTCTCCTCTAAGTCTTTAGTCTTTTGATGGCAAATTATTTTAAAAGGTCTGCAGGATAACTGTTATCTGCTAAGTAGGTTTTAAAAAAATCAAAATAGCCTAATTAGGCCTGTCATCTGAAACCACCCCTTCATAATCATGATTTATCCAACTTTCTGATTCTCCAACTTTATATGATAATGTTTTCAATGTGTTTTAGTTTTCTTTGTTATATTCATATCAGATGCAATATGCACTAGGTGTAATTTTTTGTTTTATCAGAAAAAAAAATTTGTTGTGAACTTGCTCTTAGAGGTGAATCTATTTCATGTGATTTCATATATTCATAAAACAGTATTCTGTGTTTTTCAAAGATTCCCGTATTTAGCACCTGAACTGTTGTCTTTTCCTTTTTCTTTATCTTTTTTCCCTTCAGTTTCTTTTATTTTTCTACAAGAAGAAAATTTGACCACTAAATTACTAAAATACATTTGTAATTTGAGGACGTTTGCTAAGGTAATATGGTAAAATTAAGAGTACAAGAAAGCAGCAATGTGGCACAGTCAGTTGTAATATTTTTGTATTCTGCTGAATTGTTTGTATTACTGAGACATCACTCCTGGCAGCTTGGGAATTTCTGTTACCATTCCTTCTTTATTCATGTCTTTCATTCATTACCTGTGGCATACTAGCCAGGCACAAAAGTGCTGGGAATCTGTCTCCTCTTAGCTGTTTTATTGTCATGAGGCAAGTGAATGGGATGAGCTCTAAGAAGCCGTGCCTGGGAGGAGTCAACCTAATTCTGGATGCAAACATAGAGGTGAAAATGAATAGTTTTAGTGACGAAACCTACTGGAGATCAGGAGTGAACAAGGCCAGTGTTCACACTGCAGTGCTGGGTGCAGGGTGGAAAGGTCTTTGACCTTGAAGCAGATTCACACCTGGTTCCATATCTGCTCCTGAGAGTCACTGAGTTCATGTGGGTGGAAAAGATTAATTTCATCCTTCTGTGAGCCTGAGTTTCTTCAGCTTTAAAGCTGGAACAATATCCATTTTTCAAGTATCATGATAGGGGTGAAACATGCGGAGATAAGCAAAGATCGTGACTGTAGTAGATTGTCTAGCTTAATGTCTCTAATAAATGGGTCAGAAAAGCATATTGCTTCATCTGTAAAATACATTTCTAATTCGTGTCATGTGCAAATATGGATGATTTTGGCAGCAATTCTGAAAGGTGTGAGTCACAGACCACCTTTCATGCATTCTGTGGTGAGACTGCTTATTCCCATGGAATTTTTAGTAAACGCAGGGTGTTAATTGCCCAGGCTGGTAGGTGGTGCAGATCACTTTTGCCTAGGTACAGTGGGTAAGTCAGACCCATGTGTGTGGAAGCTATGTGCTTGAAAGAGGCTGGAAGTTGTGGTCTACCTACAGATCTGGTAAGGAAATCTGTGGAGAGTGAGCAGCCAGCATTCTCTGACATTTGGTCTTTAAAATTTTTATTTGTCTCACACATGTTACTTCACCTTCTTCCCCTAATTCCTTGGATGTTTTAGGAGGGGGGAATATTTTTTTCTAAGCACTTTGTCCTCCTTCCTAGACATTCTTAGGTCTGTTGTAAAAATGAGCAAATGTTGGAAGAGATGAACTAAAATGTTATACATCAGACTTAGTGATACGGTTAGGATTTGAACCATAGTCTAAGATTAGAACTAATCTGTTTTATTTTCAAGTACTTTCTGTATTTTATAGTACTTTCTGGTTTGAGTTTTTGGTACTTTCTTAAGCCATGGGACACTTTTTCCTTTTGCCTCTGTGCATATCAATTCAATTAAAATTTTCTGGGAAATAACAACGAACACAGTCTAAAGCATATAGAGTGGAGTTTGGTATATAGATTTATCCAGAATCCAGAGATCTTAAAGATTCCCTCCCACTCATGACAATGTCCTTTCATTTTAAATAAATCGCTTGCACCTGTTATGCTAAGAACACCAGCCTGTTATTTAAACTCTGATTCTAGAAGCCCTGTACTAAATCTGTACTAACCTGTACTCATTTTCAGACAGAAGTATTTGGGATATATGTTTCTTTTCATTTCTCAGCAAATATCTTTTCTTCTGATAGATTCACAGATAAAGAAAAAATACCTTCACCGCCATCACTTTAGTCAGAGTGGTTATTTTTGGTTTTATTCATATCTATTCCACCCATTAGGGAGAGACCCTCCTCTCATTCACTCAGATTAGTAAAATTAACCTTTAAAGACTTTTGGTGCCTGGTTTCAGGGACCTGTCCCAGTAGCCTTAGTGTCCTCTCAAATAAATGTATCTGCCATCCTGTCATTTTAGCTTGTTAACTCTAGAGGACAGAGATAGTTGCATAGGACTTGGGTGTTTCCCCTCTATAAACATTTCAGTGGCAGGAAAGGAAAGGCGGGTAGTCAAGAGAAAGATGCAAGGGGGTTCCTTCCACCGGATAGTCTGTGATAATCTTTTTCTCTTTTAATTAGTATTCAACTGTGGATTTTCACAGTTAATGATAATCTCACCTCTCAGTCACCCTTTCCCCTGTTGCCTGTATTTATTTATTCCTGAGTATCTTTCTATCAGATGTCCTCAGAAATCTGCCTCCATTAAATATATAACTTCTTCCTTCACTGTTTCTCATTTCCATATCATATATGTGTAAGGGCAGTGCTTTGTGCTTGGATTAAAAACATGACCTAGTGCATTCTATTTTTTTTTTTTTTTTTAGAATTTATCTGTGTTTAGGGTCAGAGGAGATTGTGCCATGGCACCTATGAAAAGCTCAGATGGCAACTTCTGACAGTCAGTTCTCTCTTTTCATGATGAGGTCTGGGGTTATCAGACTTGGCAGCAAGTCCCTTTAACCAATGAGATATCTTTCTTGCCCTCTTGTGCTTGTTAGACAATTGATCTGCCATCCAGCTACATGTCCAGCTTATATGTACATGTATGTTTTCAAGTCATTATTGTGTTTTAATGAAGTTGAAGGAATAAAACAACTTAATCAAAATCACTATCATGTCAGATGTCCAGTAAGCCATGTTCCACAAGTCCTTGAGACAAACAGGACCTGATGTCATGGTAATCATAAATCATCAGTGACATCGCTCATCTCGGATAGTCCAGTGTTCTCTTCCTAGTTCCTCACTGCCTGGCATTCCTCAGGGGAGTTGAGTACATTCTTAAAGGTTTGTCCTCCTCTAAGTCCATAGATTCCTGACCTTTCAACAATGTTGTATTGTGTGAGAAGAGAAATTCTCCAGAAAAGTTTCCAGAGATTGCTACAGACCAAGCCTGACAATGGTTATGATGATGCCTGTCCATATATTCACTGGGCTGACCTGGGTCATTTTGCTGTAAAGGGAGCTGAGAAGAAGGTCTCATTGAATGCCTCAGGAGAAAGGGGCACAGGTTTCAGGAAAAAAAAATATCAATTTCACAGGCTTCCAGTGAGTTCCAGTGGCATTAGCACAACTTCCCACATTTCCCCCTTCAGATATGGAAAAGAGGGAATGTATTTGTCTTTTGAACGAACATACATCTCCCTTTCCCCTTTCACTTTGTGTTTTATTATTATTATCTTGCTCTTATTGTATAATGTTAATTGAAACTATTGGAACTCTTGGGGTGAAGAGGTCGCTCAGGGATTAAGACTCTTCATGCTCCTGTAGAGGTGCAGAGTTTGCTTCCTAGCACCCTGAGACATCTCACAGCCCCCTGTAACTCCAGTTTTATGGTAGTTATTTCCTCTCACCTCAACAGACACCTTGATACTCATATATACACCAACACACAGAAACACGGACATACATAAGAACACTGATTTTTACCTTTTTATCCTGTATTGTTTCCCTACAGCAAGGAGATTGTCTTGTAAGAATCACTGTGGATCAGAGAGAAACTTCCCTGCTTCTTAAGACTTCCAGCAGGACTTCATACCAACACCTGACATAATCCTTACAGACACGAGATTGAATTTACCTGGAGCACTGAGTTTCCATTGTTGTAGCTTCTTTGCCACCAGAAAAGGAACCTTTGTCTTCTCGGGAATCACCACATGTCATTCAGAATGAAGCCTTCATTAGGGTAGCTTGAGCTTGCAGGGGAAAACCCTTCTTCTCTCCTTTAGCATTTTTGCTCCAAGATGCCTCAAATGAGAAGTCCTGGTGATTTTGTGACTCTTTTTATTCATAAACTGCTTTTGACTTGAGCTGGTATGAGCTGAGCTGGATTTGTTTTTTTTTTCTTTTCTAATTCGACTCAGTCCTGATTTATGACATCAATGTGGGGAGAAGAGCAATGACTTCTAGATAAGGATGGGATCATTCGTGTTTGTTTGTGTTGGGTTAGCTTTTTCATCCTCTGAACTCTTGATGTGTTATTTTTGTTGTGGGTTTAACAGCAGTTCCACTGAATTGTAATAAATCATAGTTCCAGCCAAGGACCATTTGGCAACCCCCCTACCCAGGCATGTGTATTTGTCACTGCATTGTAAACCGGAAGCTCTCATAGTTCTCAAAGCTCATTTCTCAGTACAAAGCAATGATGGAGATATGCTAAGATCCACTTCCACAGCCACTCTCTGGCTCCATTAATGAGGTATTCTCCCTTTCTTAGCTACATCCCCTGCCTGTCTCCTATCCCTCTCAGTTCTACCACCTCAGTTTGTCTTTACCCATTTAAGAAGCTGTCTTGTGATCCTCCCATCCCTTTGTTTACATTGCCTTTCTCCTACTTCCCTGATGTGTTTAATACAGTTTACACAATGCCCTACTCCAATGTCACTCTACACAGCCTCTTTCGGTACCACCCAGGTACACTGAAAATCCCAGCATCAGACTTGTTTGTGTGCTACTATGAATGAGCACCCTATTTTTCCATGGCTCAGGGATCCGAGGATGCAATGCATTCTCTTTTAACACTAGCAAAGCCCTGGGAACCTAGGACTAGTTTGCTGCCCTGCCCACTGCTTTACATTTCACAAGCACTCAGCACTGTGTGAATTCTTTGGGACAATGGGTAATGTTAGGAATATTTCCTAAACGAGCTTTCTGACGACGCAAAAATTCCCAATCAAGCCAAATCAAAACAAGCCAAATTAAAATATATCCAGATTTAATGGAAGACCTGCGCTCTTGGTGGCCCCAGGGGAAACCAGGAAGCCACGGGAACACGACCCCCAGGAAGAAGAAAGGGAGACCACATGTTCTTTTGGGGGATCACTTAAGTACCCTGGAGAGTGGTCCTGACCCCACCCCCAGGGAGGGGTCAGGACCTGGCCTGCTGGGATTTGAAGTCCAGACCAGGCCTGGGAGCTGGGATAGATGCAAGGGACTGGGTCCTGGGCTCCCAACCTAGCAGGTAATAGCTTGAAATCAGAATTATTACCAGTTTCAAATCCATTGTGTCCTAGCTATGTGACTGTGATAAAATTAACTACCCTCTGGAGGTTATAGCTTCATCATGTATACAATAATAGAAAATAGATTTTGTAGAGTTCATCAAAGTTTTAAAAGATTATGAATTTGAGATAAAGTCAGGACATTGCGTGAGAGGGGTTGGAAGGAAGAAAAAGAAGGTAAAATGATGTGTTAATACTTTAATTTCAACATAAAACTATTAAAACTTAAAAAATGATTTAAACTATTGCATCCATAAACATTAGTAGACCATGAATAGATTGAAGGCAAGGTGGTACCTTAGTTTCCTTTGTTATTTTCAGTAACAAAATTAAATAAAAATATGAATCTGAAAAACAAAAATTTAACCAGTTACTTCAATGACATAGTACCTACAGATAAAAGAGGTTTATGGAAATGATTTGTAGTACTTCATTCAAAATACAAATAGCATCATGAATAAATTAAACTAAAATTAAAATAGCCTGCTTTGTTGTTGATCATTGGCCATCGTTTTTAAGTGTCTCTTATCTAAAATCTTCACAGACACTGCTTGCAGAACATGCCAGGAATCACCAATATAGTTAAACTAGGGATATACGCTAATAGAATATTAGCTATGGTTTAAACCCTTTCTAGTAAGTGGTTCAAATGAGACAGTAAGACTGGTTTAAAATGTTTGTGATAGATATTTTATTTTACTACTTTTAAAGCAAGGTTGACTATGGGGTTGGTCCATTTTAGACAAGGTTTAATTTTTTTCACTGCTACATGTAACTTTTTTTTCATTGTTTGGAAATAGAAATTATTTGCTATGTTTAGAAAATAAAGGTCTGCTTCAGGTCATAACCTTTAAATGCCCATTTTCCTCAAAATTAAACAAACATCTAGTGTTTTTTGAGAAGGGAAATTTGGTTTACAAAAAAATGGGAGATAAGATAACAGAATCATTGAGGATAATAATGATCTTGAAGATTATTTAAAAAATACCCAACATTTATTCCTATAAAAAATGGGTGAGTTTTTACACAGAGCTTATGGGCTGGAAAGATAGCTCTGTGTTTTAAGAGCACTTGCTGCTCTTTCAGAGGACTTTGGTTCAGTTACTAGGAGTCATATGACAGTTTAAAATCATCTGATCAACTGCAATTCCAGGAAATACGATGCCCTCTTCTGGCCCTGTGAGTACACATAAAGTAAAAATAGCTTTTTTTTTTTTTTTTTTTTTTTTTTTTAGAAATTAAGTAAGAGAATGCACGAATGCATGCAAAATGTAAGATTTCCTTTCCCTGTTTACCACTGTGAACTTCCTTCTCTACCACTGGGGTCAGTCTTTGTATAGAGAAACTCTGGGTCCTTCACAGTCATGTTGGTGGAAATGTTCAGTATTCTTGTCTCCATTTGTTTTCACATTTGTCACAAACATTTGCAGAAAGGGCAGGTGTTTCACATGCTCTTATAATATAATAGGTCCTGCCTGAATGAGAAGGAAGTCAAACAAGAACATATGATTTATTTAACAAGCCGTATTCTTTCAGGCTTGATGCTAGGCTTGCTGCTGTCATTGTGTGTTGTTTGTATCTGTATTGTCATCTGTATTATGATGACTATTCAACTCTGCAATGTAAATAAGAGGACTCTCTTGTTAGGGTCACATGGGATTACCTGTGAGCTATTTATTCTAGTCTCTGCAGATTCCCTAGTTAACTCAGAAATCTGGCTTTCTTTTTGCTGTAATTATAGGTAGATGATATGTATAGAGAGATAACAGCAACTTAAGTTGCACATCTAACTCCTGGTAAAGATTAAAATACAAACTTGGTTGTCAGCCATTCTCATCAAGCATTCTGCAATGCAAATAAGTGATTTTAAATAGGGCCTTGCTTTAATCTAACAGTGTACCTTTGAAAATTGATAAATAAATAATTATTCCTTTCCTACATAAGCAGATGAATAACTAAATAAGCACTTGTATTTTGCCTTTTTTTTGGTTTTTGTTGTTTTGTTTTGTTTAGTACAGGGGATTGAAATCAAGACCCTTATATCATGCTATGTAAAAGTTCAACTGCGGAGTCAGTTCCATGTTTCTGTTTGAACTTTTTATTTTGAGACAGGATCTTACTAAGTCGCTCAGGCTAAACTTGAATTCATTTTGTAGCCTTAACACAGAATCTCCAAATAGTATCAGTCTAGCTCAGATTTTTAAGTGGTTGAGAATATAAACCTACCCCTCCAGACCCATCTATAATTAACTTCTTCAAAAACATTTCTGTTTATTAATATTGTGTATGTATATGTATTATGGGCTTTGGGTGTGTGTGAGTGTGCCAAGGCACATATGTGGAGGTCAAAAACATCTCTGTGGATTTGTTTTTCCCTTTAAATCTTACATGTTCTGGGTATCATAACTTCTATTCCCAGGCCGGCTTCTTAAGCACCTTTACCCACAGAGTCATCTAAGTGTTGTTCATAGTTTTCCTCTTGATAATACAAGATAGAAAATTGGCTACTACAAGAAGCCTGAATTATACTGATGAATTTGAATCCGTGCCCTTCTTCTTGACAGTTGGATAGTATCAGACATGTAGTAACCTCTCTTATGGTGTTATTTTCTGAGAAAGAAGATCCCATTGTGTGTAACTGGGGCTACACTGGTGATCTCTGTATGTTTTCTCTTGCCTATCAAATTCATAAACATGGTTCTTTGCTTTGGTGAATTAGTCTTTTCTATTGACTGCCTCTTGCTGCTATCAAACAAGAAAAGGCACTTATAAGAGTTGTTCAAACAGCTTCCGTAGTAATCAGTAGGAAGTTCCGAGTAAGGCTCTTGGGAACTTTTGTAAGAAAATAATAGTATTAATATTCCACATCAACTTTTTTGCATTCTTGGTTTCTCTTTTTTTCTACTTACTGAGTTGAGATAAGATAAGGCAGTAGGAGGTCACATGTATACTAGAAATAGAAAATAACCTGCTTTGATAATACATACTTGTGATATATTTTGTACCATGACTATAATATATATTAAATCTATATTTATTTTCATTTGATGTGTATGAGTGTGTATGAGTGCATGTATGTGTAACAGATTCCCTGGAGCCAAACTTTCAGGTAGTTGTGAACAGTAGTATGGGTCATTTGCACTAGCAGTTAGGGCTCTTAACCTCTAAGCCATAAGACTCCTGTTTTGTTTTTTGGAGAGTTTCTGCTGTCTTAACCAAATTGAAGTAAACTCATTGGAAGGTCTGACTTTGAATATAGCATGCCTTCTGCTTTAAAAATATATTTTTTAAAAGTATTTTTTTCATATCATCTCAAAGTTTTACATGTTACTCAAATCCAACTTTAAGTGTCTAGGGTTCTTTTTCTTTTCTTTCCTTTTCTTTCTGTTTTTCACTTGGATGGTCAGGATTTCAGACACTACAGTAATTTCCTAGATTTTGCAGAGTTGATTGTAATGTTATACATATACAATGTATAACATGAAGTCACTGAGTATTCACAGCTTCATTAGCTCTACTCAATTTCTCTACTCGTTGCAATTTATAAACGTTTATAAGTACATTGTTGTTTATATTGTGTGTTATAACTGAAAGGAACATTGTTCTTAAGTCATTACTTTTATTCAAAGCACAATAACTTCCAATTTTCTATATTAACATTCACAAATACTAGCGAATTTTTTTTTTGTAACATCACTTCTTAATTCAGTATATTTAACTTGCCTCCTTGGAAATAATGAATCCTTATTTTAGGTTGGGATTGAACCTGTATAAATGGAAAATATTGTGTTCTGTGATATAAAGATATGGCTGCAGACAAACATGGAGACACATAATCGTGTCTATATCTCCTGTGTATTTATTGAATAAGCCAATTAGGGTGGGTGAGATGGCTCAGTGAGTGAAAGCGCTTGCTGCCAATGCTGCCGATCTAAGTTGGATCCCAGGTTATACATGGTGGAAGGAAAAGAACTTACTGCATGATGTTTGAGTTTTGACATGGCACTAATACACACACACACACACACACACACAAAAGCAACAAAACACCCTTTTAACAGCTCTTCATATCATTTTCCTCACATGCATAAAGGAGATGTATTTAAATGGTTACAGAAACTAAAGTTAGTTTGTTATCTGCTCATAGGACCCGATGCGAGTGACATGATTTGAACATCTCTTACGAATATTATGATCTTATTCTTTTGATGCACTTATACACACCATGTCTGTGTTGTGGTTGAACTATGTGAATATCATGATTTATAGACCTTAAATTCCATTATTTTAAAATAGAGAAGTGATTTATGGTTGCCCACTGTCCTTACCCGCTGAACAGGCAGTGCAAACTCCCTTCTTTGTCTGGAGACACATTCAGAACGCATCTCTAGAATGTGTTGTTTTATGGCTATTACAGGAAGCCACTGTATCAGAACCAAGATGAGATTAGCACTATTGGAGGCTTCATTTTGGAGAAATGGTTTTGGCTATGGTCAAGAATCTTATTTATTATAAAAGATGAATTATTTCCTGGGCTCTCATCTGTATTCTTTCTGCTTCAGCTATAGCCCATCCTGCCAACTTACAGAAGAAAGGCTGACATGTGACGAAGGAGAAACATAAAAATGTTTCAAGTTGCTCTCAGTCAAGTGTGATTGAAATTTTACAATAGATGTATACTTTCTTTTATTTGTAATGCTGACAGTACTGGGAAATGACTTTCTACATTTTTTTTCCTGGAGCAAAGCAGTTGCTTTATGGATGCTTTGAATTTCAGAATTTAGTAAGTGTAAGAAAAATGGCTGGTTCATTATTAATGCACATGCAGCAAATGAGTTTTACATATCTGAAGACAACAATATTATAGCCTATGTATTTTTATGGCCTTTGAAGAATGAAACATTTTTAGTAAGATTGTATTGATGTTTGTATGTAAATTGAGCAATTATTTTATGGAATTCAGAAATAGATTTATCACAATTGTTTATTGTTCATAATTTAACTACCTTTCTTGGTTGTCTTAATTACTTTTATATATTTCTATTTTTCTAAAGCATACAATGAGAATTTATTTACCATTTTCCATTCTGCTTCAAATATTTACTCTTGCTGTCTGCCATGATAACTCATACCACAATCTTAATTACTTGACAGACCTATAGGCAGTTTTTATATCATGTAGAGTCTAAGTTATGGCTTTGTTACAGAGATTGCCCTGACTACTGACTTCTGATTATCCATGCCCCAGTGCTTGTGGTCTACGTTATTCCCAAGATGCTTCATTTATTACTGTTTTTAAGTCTCAGCACTTAGAAAGTCCTTAAATGTACATTCTCAATGGAAAGAAAGTACAAAACCCAGCCAATTGTGCTTCTGCGGACTTTGATGTTTTGGAAAGTTCTGTAGCGATAATTTACCAGTGATAAATTTTTATATCCCCTCCCTAACCTGTGAATTACTAGTTTAGGTAGCTTAAGGAGATAGAATATATAATATAATGAATTGCCCACCAATAGTGACAATTTGAGCTTCTGTTGTCATTTGTCGTATACATCCTGAATCTTCTTGACTAAGAACAAAGTTCTTACAAAGAGAGTCAACTGTGTAATTCAGAAGAGAAGCTTACTCATATAAGATGTTTGCCTGTTGTCTTGGTGGCATTGTAGTCCATAAATGGATGTTTGCTGGAAGTTTGTGAGTAGGGATAAACTGTTTTCCCCTCTAGATCCATGATGTTAAAATCTTAATTTATTGCCAAAGGGTGGTGGTGCACGCCTTGGGAGGCAGAGGCAGGCAGATCTCTGAGTGTTCGAGAAATCCTATCTCGAAAAAAAAATCAAAAAAAAAACTTCATCTATACACAATAAAGTTTCTATAGGCATCAATATGTATCATATTATTAAATGACTTTTTTCCTGCTAGTAGGATTAAATAATGTCAGAACATGTTCAGCATACTTAATTGTATACCTAACTTAAAATTATTTAATCAACAACAAGTATCATAGAGCTTAGCCAAAGGATATACAAAGATACATTTTGACATGTATGTAATTTTCAAATATATGCCTACATGGTGGCATATGCCTCTTTAAAGGTAGAGGCTGAAGCATTCATTGCAAATTCAACTCTAGTTTAGGCTACATAGTGAGACTTTGTCTCAAAATTGTAGACAGAGCGTGGCATAAATGGAATAAACAGTACTTTGGAAATGTGAACTCTTTGGAAGGAAACTTTGTCATTCACTGGGAGCATGTTCTCATAACTTTCTGTGTCAAGTCCTTGGTGGTGGAGTATATCAAGCCAGTTCAAACCATTTATCCTTGAGCTGAAGTTCAGGAACTCTGAGTACTCCACCTACCATCTTATCCATCAGTGTGATTGATCAGCCTTTAGTGAGTTCCTACATGGCTATTTTTAAGGATAGGCTTCTGGCATATAGCTTGTTCTTTCACAGAGCTCTTCAGCTCTGGGGAAAAGAAAGCCCAGATTGTAGCATGATGTGGGATATAGGACTGTTACCTTGAAATTGTGGAGAAGAATTGATAATGGAGATAAGGGAAAAGGTTGGAGTTTTCATTCGCAGTTTGTGAGAAGCACTTATGTAAGGACACATAGTAAATATAATGTCTATAGAAGGAAAACTATATGTGTGGACAGGAGGAAAAGTATGAATGGACCTTCGGATTTTGAGGGATGTTATCAAAATCTTTCATCACATTATTTCATCGACTGAGATATGAAATCTGCCCTTAGCATTGACCATAGGACAGACAATAACTGTGAGGCACCATAGAACTGTGCCAAGTTAATAATATGGGACAAATCAGGGTATGTGAGTGTATGTGCAGACTGAATGGTGGGTGAAAGGCAGTGTGTGGCTTGGCATCTCTCATCTCTTAGAGCTTTGGGATTTGTGACTAACTGACCTTTGATTAGTTCTTATTACCAATTAGTTAATTATGTAAGATAAAAGCAAACTGGCCACTAAAGTACAATTGCACTTTATACATAAAATATTTATACTTGTTAAATGTATTCATGTATAAATCCGATATGCGTAGGGATTAACAAATAAATTGAGGCTTAAATTAGAGAGCTAAGAAACTGAGCAAATAATTAATGTTATTGTATATGTAATGAAAAAGTAAGAATCTCACAAAATTATGAAGTGTTTTATATTGTAAAGAAATATCTTGTGTCAGCATGTTTACAAATGCTGTGTTACATTGAGCGTAGCACCACCACATTACTTTAAGAAATTATAATGGCTGAGGTTCTCATTGTAAAGTAACCAATGACACTTGCTATACTGCTGCTATATTGCCTAGTTTCTCACCTGATTCTGTTTCTCTCCTTTGACTGAGGCAACTAATAACACTAACTGCCCTTAGACATTCTTAAAGGGCACTAATCCTGTTTAATAACATTTTAAGTAGCAGCCCTTGCTATAATAGTAGCCTTATTTTTATATATACATATATGTGTATGTATGTATACATGTGCATATCTATGTATGTATGCATATACATAATGTATAATGTATATGCATGATACATATTAATTCTCAAAATCAGGTTGTCTTTTCCAACAATAAATCCCTTTCACTATTTGGACAATAAATTCTGAGCCCACTAGGAGATGAACCAATAGTCTTCTTACTGTTGGTGTTCTTACTGAGATCTATCTTTATCATCTATATCTATCTACATATGTAAAGGGAATTTATCAGAGTGACTTACAGGCTTTGGCCTAGCTAGTGAAACAGTGGCTGTTCCCAAATGGAAAGTGTGAGAATCAAGTAGCTGTTCAGTCCCACAAGGCTATCTGTCTCAACTGGTTTTAGTATATGTCGGAATCCTGAATAAATGGGCTCTGATAACAGTGAATCAAGAATGAGGGCAAACAGGCAAAGAACATAACTTTATTTCTTCTTTGTAGGTTGCTACAGGAAGATGTGGACAGAAATTATTTTTTCCTTTTTCTTTTTTTCAGAGACAGGGTTTCTCTGTGTAACAGCCTTGGCTGTCCTAAAACTCTCTCTGTAGACCAGGCTGGCCTTGAGCTCATAGAGATCTGCCTGTGTCTGCCTCCCAAGTGCTGGGATTAAGGCATGGATGACCATCACCTGGCTTCTAAATTCCTTTTTAGAGTTAATTTTATTAAACATTAATTATAAGTAATATATATTTACAACAAAATATGTAGTCAAATAAATCAGCACATATACTTATATGTTCCAATCTTCTGTGATCAAGATATATTTATATTCACATAAAGGTTATTGAAATTATGAGATACTTTAAAAATAGATCCAGCATCTATATCAGCATCATTACTTGCAATTCAGTTAGAAAATTAGAAAACAGTTTTAGAAAAACTATAATGTTATGTAGTTGAGTATTGTCAAGACTTTTATTGACAGAGAAGTGAGAAGAATATTAAACATAAAGCCTGTACAAAAGCAGCAATGAGTGTGTAAAGGAAAGTGCACAGAAATGAAGATCAATCTATTTTTGGTTCAATATAAACCATTTTGTCAGTTTATTGATTTAAGGTGCATTGTCTGACCTCAAATGATCCAGATTCGAGGTGGGGCTTCCTACCTCAAATGACCTGATTAACTAAGAATCCCTCACAGCTGTATCCATTCTTTTAGGTGTTTTTAAATTCCAGATGTAGTGAAGTTAACAAACAAGGATAGCCATTACAGATACAAAAGGGGTAGACGTATAACTTAGAATTTTCAGACCCTCAAAATCCTAAACTTAGAAATGTAGAGCTGAAAGCTGTAGGATTTCTCAGTTGCCCATAGTGCTACCCTGATTTCACTGTCCTGTGGTATCTGCCACTACAGACTAGATTTTCTTTTATACCATAAGTTCCTTATGACTTTTTTCTTTTCCTTACAAAATTTTCTTTGCATTCCTTCCAGAGTTGAATGGAATGTCTCACAGTTGACCCTGTTTCTTGTCTTATCTTTTGATTCCATACTTTCACACCATAGACACACAGGTTACATGTACAAGTCTGTCATTGATTATCATGTAGTCTCTCCAGAAACATGGAAACTCTGTGTCTCTGGGCAGCCTTTGCTTCTGTTTCAATTATTGCTCACATTGAACTCCCAGGGTTCAGCAGAATGGAGGAAAAGTATCTAAAGCCTTGGTGTATAATTGTCTCTGTGGTTTCCAGATGTAGAGGTATGGCTTTATTCCAAAGGAGTTCCAACATCTGACATTGCAACAGCTTCCACGCTGATTTTTTAAAAGACATATTTCCCTCTCAAAAAAAAAGTATATAACCCGCTGTCTTCTGATATTTCTTAAGATTAACCGCTGATAAGTTTTGTGTTTATCTAATACTTACATACTTTTCTGCAAATGTTTTTCACAGATTCTTTTTACCCATTAGAGACATTGTGTGTGTGTATGTGTGCATATGTGTGTGTGTTTGTGTGTGTGCATGCACACGCATAGCCTGAAAACTTGAAGTCAAGAATCCTAGTATTTTTGCAGTGGCATTTAAATGTTTCTCCAAGGTATTTTATTATAGCCTAGTGTAACTGTCACCAAATTTGACTTGTTCCCTGATATTCTAACAGGGCTGGATCCTAATCTACCTAGTTAGGCTCTTACAAAACTTGCAGAAGCAACTAATTTTGGAGGGAACATGTTGTTGGACATGAAGCACTATCCTTCTTCTCATCCTGGAAGTAAAAGAAGAAGGCTTGTTTTTAGGACTAGATATAAAATCTTGGGTAATTGCAGCAAACTACAATCTTCAGAAAACCCTAACAAAGTAATAGTAGTTTGCTTTTCCTTAGGCCCCATGACCTGTCCAGTTTGAGATTCTTGGCCTCATTAACAATATCAGCTATTGGTCCCATCTCATGGAGCAGGCCTTAAATCTAATCAAAACTGGTTTATTACTCCACTTCTAAAAGGTTCTACTTGTTCTCAACATTATCATACTACAAACATATGTCTGAGCCCATGAAACATTGAAAGATACACTCAGAGCATACTTTAATCAATGAGCATCATTCATTTGAAATAAGTAACATTGGATATTGGGAATAGATTTTGCAAGTTACTAAATGCCCTCATAGAATCAATGCAGTCCTTCAGTAATCTTCTATAGTAGATGTAGTGATGATATCTAGCTTCTGGACAACTGAAAAGCTGCAGTCACAGGATCACTTGACATGAGTCATCCAGGCCAGGGTCCCAGTTATGTGTTGTTCTAACATGAAGCTCGTCACTACCTTCTAGAGGAGACAGAAGATTCCTTTTTAATTATCAGTGAATGACTGAACTGCTTATTTTTATGCATTTCTTGTAAAAGTATATTTTATTCCAAGGAAGATGATGCTTCAGAATTATAGGGGTTTCGGTATGAATTCTAAATGTTAGGAAACATTTTGTACATGTAAATTATCACACTCTGATTTTTCATTTGTTTGATTTATCTTGAATGCTCAAAATTAAAAATTTAAGTATGCATATAAATACACACACACACACACACACACACACACACACACACATATATATATATATATATATATATATGAATATCCTTCCAAATACAGCTAAAGTTTTGAGAAATTTTGAAATTTTGAGTCTTATAGATTTGTAGGGTTTTGTTGTCATTTTTGGCCATAAATTTAAACAAAAGGAATGATTTTTGGCTTGGCAATAAAGTACACTGGAGGAAATTTATGTGTTAATCCAAATGAATTCTTATTAGTCATTCAGAACATGATGTTTCATTTTTAAAAGTACATGCCTTTGCATTTTATGACATTTAGAAAAAGTTTTCAGTTGCATGCATGTCTTTTTATTTTGCCCAAGAAGACAAACCAAGTAATGTGTAATGATTTTATAGGGATTGGGTGTGCTGATTCATTTTGTATGTCATCTTGGTTAGATCATGGTGTCTAGATATTCAGCCAGATATGTGGATGAGGACGAGATTAGCATTCAAATCATTGGACTTTTCCTAGTGTATATTCATGTGTGAGTGGGGCACATGCAATCAGCAGAGAGATCCTTCAGGCAAAGAATGCGCATCCCTAAGGGACAGAATTTGGCAGCATCCTGCTTCTGCTCACCACCTGCAGTTTAACTCCCTCTTGGATTTGCTGCATGCTCCCTTCCCCTGTAAGCATTATATTTTCCAGACTCTAAAATTTCTGTGAACCTATTCATGCATCCTGCTTGCCTTTTACATGGTGTATGTGAGTGTAAATAGATTTTAGAGCTATTATGAATTAATAGCCTATACATGTAAATTATACACTGTATTTTTTTCTTAAAGTGATTTTACTTGATTACTCAAAATTTACTGCTACATAGCTTTTTATATGCATAGATTTCCAAATATTTCTGAACTTGGTTATATAAGCATATGTATTCATGTGTATATGCAAAGAAAAATGTATATTCTCTTCATTTAGAAAATCTGTCTACTGCACACTATTCATTATTCTTATTACTTAAACAGGTTGTCCATTTGTTTCTAAAATAATTTATTCAGATAACTTTATTCATAGATTTTTTTCATCAGAGTTTTACAGAACATTGGGTTATAGATATGATTTTTTTTCTCAGCTTAAATTGTTTCTAGCCAATTTTTCTATCTTAAATTATCCCATTTCTCTTTAACTATGCTGTGCCTTTGGGCTTTTTACCTTTTTTTATTCTACATAACTTTCTTTCCTTTTTATTCCATGACTGGCTGTGTGACTCGGTGGCTGGTCCCTGGGGTCCTCCTCTCCTTCTCCTTTTCGCACTTTTCCTGTTCTTCTTCTCTTGAGCCTAGATTTCTCCTCCTAGTTATTCTCTCTGCCTGGTGGCCCCACTTGTCTCTCTCTCCTGCCTAGCTATTGGCCATTCAGTTCTTTATTAGACCAATGAGGTGTTTTAGACAGGCAAAGTAACACAGCTTTGCAAAGTTAAAATACATGTAACATAAACGGAGGCAACACATCTTTGCATAATTAAGCAAGTACTTTACAGCATAGACAAAAAAAGCATGTCTGAAACTAATATTCCAAAATTTGGTGGCATCAAATTATACCGCCTTAGTACTGATGATGTTTATCACGGTATAAGGTAGTTTCATAGATGCTACATGGAAGACATAAGACAGGCATTCAATACTGGAATTGTCTATTCTTTGAAAACTTATGATGTCATAGAATTCTTTGAGTATCTTTGTCTTCTAGTCTAAATGAAATATTTTAGAGAAATGTCAGTGGAATCCCCTATAGTTCACAGTTATCCCACAGTTAGCAAATGCTACAGAATTCTAGGACCTACTTATAGAAAGAAGATGTGTGTGTGTGTGTGTATCATATTTGGAATGTGTTATCATGAAAATTAGAATCTGATAAAAAATTAAACAATTTAAAATTAATAGCTATAATATAACAGTGTAGAATTCTGAAGGGTGGAAAGGGTCTCAGAAAGAAACTCATGTGGGCACAAACAACGGTAGGAGTAATGGTCAAGGATGGCTTCTTAGTGAATGTGAGTTTTGAGACCTCAGACTTTATAGGAAATGACAGACACACTAACCAGACATGAAAATTCAAGAAAATAACTAGAGGGAAGAGGCATTGGACAAGAAAAGCAGGGCTGGAAACTTCATTGTAGTTTCTATATATAAACAGTGAAGTCTACTGTGAAATGATGATTCAAAAGTTAAGTGCACTGGTAAATCTTACAGTGGAACCAGACTGGGCTCCCTCTACTCACATAGTGGTTCACAACTGTCCATAACTCCAGTTGCAGTGGATCTTTTGAACTCTGCAGGTACTGCATGCATATGTTACACATATAGAAATACAGTTTATGTTATATAAAATCAAACACCTGAAAATGAGATCAGGAAGACTGTACTAACCCATGTGAAAAAGGCTATGAACATATTGATGAGGAGAAACAAAACTGGAAACATGAAGACTTTATTCTGTATTCCAGTACAAGAGCATGTTTAAAGGGGAAGGAGTGTTTTCACACTCACCAATTTAAAAATATATGCTTAGCATCTTTATTAATTAAATCTTGTCATGAATCATTCAGATAGTGGATAAATAACTTTTTGGTATTAATGTGACTATCATGGGCATAGATTATCTATTGGTCACCTATGCATGTCCAGACATCTTACATCTTCATGTGAATATTACTGGTCAAGGGCACCCTCCTAGGCTGAGAGGCAGTTTCTAGCTTGTGAAGTACTTGAAGGCCTAAACTCAGTGACCATGGAATTTAGTGATGTGACTGTCTTTCTCTATCCAGCTTTCTGTCATTCCTCCTGTTCCCTTCTCTCCTTGCCTATCTCCTCTCTCTCTTTCTCTCCCTCTCTCTTCTTTTTTTATGCTCATTTTAGGATAAGCTGGAATTCATAACTTCCCTTGATATGGCAAATATATCGTTTCAAGTGCAAGAAGTTATGTCAAGGGATCTTCAGTGCTCCATTTCTGGAACTGTGAAATCAGTTGGCATAGAATGCAACTGCATGAGCATATCAAGCTTGTAACTAGGCAGTGTCCAGTTCTCAGTCTGAAGAATTCAAATGTACAACTTCCATCTATAGCACTGAGGAGTTAAGGCGATTGACACATAATTCAAAAAGGAAAAACAAGAGTTTGTGTCTGATGAAAAAGTTGGGTATGGGATCTTGACTAATGTGGTCTGGTCAGCATTGTTACATAACTGACCTCAGCAAGGTCCGAACTCACCACTTCTGTTTCACCTTCTAATCTTTCTTATTTTGAAAATTTTTCTCCTGAAAGACTATATGCCTGGGAGTGTGCTTGTGACTAGTATATAATCACATCTGATTACTTTATTTCCTCTTTTCCAGTTCTTTCTCATATTAGCTCTGCTGCTATGTAGATATGTATCTGTTAAAATACCTTAGTAAGAGAAATACAGGATATGCATGTTGTTGAACACCTATAATCCCTATGACTTGGAGGCTGAGAAGGAGGTTATCAAGTTCAAATCCTCTCTGTGCTACATAGTAAAAGCTACATATCCAGAACAGAGAAAACAAGCATGAATATCTAGTCTCTAGTCTTCCTCTACTATCTTGGATGTCAGCCTACATTACTCTATGCAAACCTAACTCTTGGCTCCACTCTGTTCAGAGTAGTTAATCTCTTAGAGGAAAAACCATAATGCTGTATTCTTGCTGATCCTTCTGCGTTTGTGTTTACTTGGGCCTCTGTTGCTAAGCATTTTAGTAAATATATACCGCTGCTACTTTTAGATCAAAGGCGATAATTTAGAAAAATATTAGCAAGTCATATAGAATGTCTTTAATTTTCTGCTCAACCTGCAATTACCACATACTGTTAAATACCAGGACCCAAGCTTGGTTTGGTAAGTAAAGAGGAATTCAGACAATTTATTATCACGGAGTTTAGGATTTGGTAGGGGATAATAAAGAGAGAGTCACCCAATTACCATTTAAAATCAAGATAATTATATAGCTCCTAGGGACTGTCAAAGAGCATAGCAGTTTGTGGTGGAGATGAATGTGGGACTCCTTTACTATTTTTGATGCTATTGTCAAGGACAGCAATGGATGCATAATATGGAATATGTAAAGAGGGAGTAACATTTCTTCTTCATAAAAGAATGCACTTTTAAGCAGTCATGGTGATCGGTGACTGTCACCTCAGAATTCAAGAGGATAAGGGAGGAAGACTGTAAGCCAGCCTGAGCTACAGAGGGAATTCAAACCCCATATAAGTTGCATCATGAGACTGTATATTTTGCAGTTTTAGCTTTATAGTTATCCCAAGTTTATCACAGCATGCAAATAAATGTCTTCAAGACAGTGTCATCACTTTGGAGTTCCTGTGTTAATACCTTAATGATTATCAGAAATTCATCCATTGATACATCATCACTGGTAGTTTTTATAAAAGCCCCTAACTGATCATGAGTCCAAATAGGTAAGCTTATTAAGTTAATATTTGTCTGTCTTTTCTCATAAATGTCTTCTAATTTGATGGGAGCCATACTATATTGTGAGGAATTGGGTACTGAAGAAGGTACTATGCCTGGCTGGGGCAGATTGCTTTGAATTAGATATCATGTAGAAGCCAGGAAATATAAACCTAGCATATCTTAGGGGGCCTACAGACAGCCACAGTGAAGTTAATGGTGAATAATAACAGTGCTCACGTGTCGAGATTAAGAATATGTCTGACACCTATGTGTGCATTATTTCTAAAGTTTCCAAAACAATTTCAAGAAGGTGATTATTATCCTCACATCACAGTTGATGAAACTCAGTTGAAAGAGAGTAGGTACATTGCGCAAGGTCGAGGAACTAATTACTGGGTCAATGAAAATTCAGTTCAGAAGTCTCTTAGTCGCTGCACTGCAACAACTTTACAACAGGTGGCAGCTTGCTGAGACATTTTCACTTCTGTTACACCACAGCAGCTTGCCATGGCGTTGTTTTGTTTTGCTAATCTTCGTGCATAACAATGGTCCTTACTGGTCCTGGTCAGTCCTCATCAGATTTAGCTCAAGCCTCCTTTACAGAGTGCCCTAGATTTAGCCCCAAAGTTAGAAAGGGGCCATAGATATCTGCCACCAGCAGCTCTATGTCCTCTCTTGCCACCCGCCCCTCATATTTCTTAACTGATGTCTCACAAGATTTACTGGGACACTGTGGTTTTTTAGCACTATGGCAACTGTAATGAGTTGCTGACATATGATGATTTATTGCTGGAGATTTCTTTAGAAATTTACTTTGTGTTTTGGGGCCAAACGATGCATCTTAGAATTTCAGGTCTGCAGCCTTTCTCTTGCACCCCTCTACACCTCAGAGCTACTCTTTTGATCAGCAAGCAGCATTGACATCACCGAATGGATTGGTCTGTGTGAAGCTGAGATGTGTAGAAAAGTAAAAAGATTCTTATGGCCAAGATGATTCTTGATTAAACCCTAGCGAATTATTAGATATGGCATAGGCAAAGGCACGAATCAAGAAGAAAAATTTTCCTAATAATTTCCCAAAGCAGAACCAAGCCAATGTCTGAAGAACACACAAGAAGTTATATTTAGGATAAAAATCCAGTAAAGCAATCCCTTAAAATGGGTTGCCCTTACAACATATCAAAGCTTCGCCTGGAGGAGTAGGTGAAATTTGTAAGCTTTGACTTTGAAAGACTCTTGAGAATTCAACATGATATAGCATTAACGCATAAACAAGTTCCATTCATCATGATGATCGATCTTTATTTTATGTCCATGGGTATCTTATGAGCATGTATTCCTGTGCACCTTATTCACACAGTGCCTACAGAAGACAGCAGTGCCTACAGAGAACATTGGATCCCCTGGAATGGAATGCAGAAAGTTGTCGATCACAGTGTGTGCACTGAGAACAAAACCTGGGTGCTTAGGAAGGAGAGCAGGTTCTCTTAGCTACTGTGTCATCTCTCCAGTCCCCCATTATGTTCTTAAGATGATAATAGTGACTTTGTGTATAAACAGAAAATGCCTTTCTCTTTAGGTTATGCTTTCCTATAAGCCTGTGTATGCATTTCTTTGAATACCTTTAGGAAAAGTGTACATACTTATTGTACACACTTAGGTGAGCTTACACATATTTTCATACTGATAGAATTGCCACCTCAGTCAAGATAAAAGAAATCTCCCTTTCCCAAAAGTTTTCTAATACTTCCTTTTGGTGTAGATGATGGAGGTGGGTCTTGTATCTGTCTGTTGCTTTCATTGGTTAATTAATAAAGAAACTGCTTGGCCTCTGATAGGACAGAAAATTAGGTAGGTGGAGTAGACAGAACAGAATGCTGGGAGAAAGAAACCAAGTCAGTCAGTCTCCATGATTCTCCCACTTCAGGCAGACGCAGGTTAAGATCTTCCCTGGTAAGCCACCTCGTGGGCCACACAGATTATTAGAAATGGGTTGGATCAATATGTAAGAGTTAGCCAATAAGAGGCTAGAACTAATGGGCCAGGCAGTGTTGAAAAGAATACAGTTTCTGTGTAATTATTTTGGGGCATAAGCAAGCCAGGCAGCCAGGAGCTGGGGCTACAAGAATGCAGCCCCACTGCTCCTCATTACTACATGTAGAAAATACTGGACACCTACTAACTTAACAAAGAGTGACTGCACAGTGAAGCATAATATGCTGAATTTTTTCTTTGTTCATGTGTGGATGGGCTTTTAGGTTGTTTGGGGAACTTGGAAAATGCACATGAAGGTACATTGTACATGGATATAGAGTTCTCTGTTCTAAATCTATCTCTTTGAGATTCGTATTTTTATTTTTTTGCATATATGCTTCTTTGCATTTCTCAAGAGCTCATTTCTCTCTCTGTCTTTCTCTCTCTCTCCCTTCCTCCCTCCCTCCATCCTGCTCTCTCCCCACCCCTACCATGTATGTATAAGATATGTGTGTGTGTGTGTGTTCACACATGCACATATGGCCACCCGCGGTTGTAAGCTCTCACATGCATGAAAATGGGGGCCAGAAGAAGGTGTCAGATTCCCTTTAGCTAGAGTTAAAGGTAGTTGCAAGCTGTTTAATGTGGATATTGGGCTTTGATCTTTTGAAAGAGCATTATCGCACATAACAGTTGAGCCATCTCTCTAGCCTCTGTGCACATGTTTCTCTGCAGATTTCTGACTCCCTCAGTTTTTTACTTTGATTTGTGTATGTGCTTTAATTTTAAATAAACACATCATCTTTAATATTTTTCTGTAGATTAATATGATCACATTCTACCTCTGTGTTGTATCAAAAGCCAGTTATGAAATATTTTTAATTGGAAGAATCCTTTGGCACAAAGTTCATTCAGATGTCTAAATATTAGCTGGGCGATGGTGGTGCACGCCTTTAATCCCAGCACTCGGGAGGCAGAGGCAGGCGGATCTCTGTGAGTTCGAGACCAGCCTGGTTTACAGAGCTAGTTCCGGGACAGGCTCCAAAGCCACAGAGAAACCCTGTCTCGAAAAACAAAACAAAACAAAACAAAAAAAAATAAACAGTTCATGACCTTTATGCAGTATCTTCTAATAAACGTATTTCTATACCTTTTGCTCACAGATCTTTGTCCATTTAGAATCCTCAAACTCCTATTTGATTTGATATAATTTGAAAAAAAAATCAATCAGTGTTGCATATGTCTTTTTGTCAATATCCTTACTAGACTGAACAGCTGGGGATAACTGAGTGTGTTTCTAACTTGCTGTTTCAAGTACAAACCATATTCAATATGCCATGGACTTCCTAGTATTAAAGTGCTTGGTGCTACAGGAGTGAATTAATCTTTAGTCTTTTATAATAAAGTTTCTGCACAGTTCTCTGTGTAGTAAGATACAAATATACATTTAGAGTTATTTGTGAATTATAATTAAAGAATATTAATTTAATATTTTATGTCCTATGGACTTTCTTTAATCAATGAGTAAGAAGGTTCATTTAGAATATTACAGTTAGTAGCCATGTTGTTGTTCTTGTTTTTTTTTTTTTTTTGTCACATTTTCTCTTTAGCTCACAACTGCTTTGAATGGATAATTTAAAATAATTTGATAAAAGATAAAAAAGCACTGCATGTGACAACATTGACGAGAGGAGGGGAAATGGGACTAAAGACTCATCAAGGAGTATTTTCCTTACATTTGAAGATTTACTGCCTTCTTTGGGTTCAAAGGAAGAGAGACAATAAGATTCTGTGAAGTACTGGGCAGTATAGAATGAGGCAAAATGAAGAGTACAGAAGAAAGGAATGACTTCCACAGAGAAGTTTCTGAAGGAAATTCTGGGAAAGCTGTATAGAATTATATGACTCTTTGACCTTCCCAAGATGAAAGACTAGAACTTCAAGGATAGAAGATGATGTGGGGTCTTCTGTGACTTTTCTATGATTAAGAATGCTAGCAGTTTGTAGACTTTTTTGCCATGATCATTCAGTTAATTTCAGTTCTCTCTTCTGCTGAAAAGAATTCATTAATCTCAGAAAAAGATAAAGTTAGATGAGTTACTTGCTCTCTAATTCCCATAGATTAATCTTTAATGTGTCTACCTCATCGTATAACTATCTACTTCCCTTTATCTAGAACACTATGACCAATTAAGCAGAGTCTGAGGGTGCAACTTGGTTGTTCCTAGAACATGGAGTCATTGGAAGTAATTTTCTGTGAGTCAGATTTAAATAACTAGTGGACAGCTTATTTTTTCTTTTTTTTTTTCTTTTCTTCTCTTTTCTTTTCTTTTCTTTTCTTTTCTTTCCTTTTATTAAAAAAGAAAACAAACTATCTTTTTTTCTTTTTTCTTTATTTATTTTTACTTAAAAATTTCCACCTCCTCCTCTCCTTTCATTTCCTTCTCCCTCCCCCTCCCCCTCTCTCTCCCTCTCCAGTCCAAAGAGCAGTCAGGGTTCCTTGCCCTGTGGGAAGTCCAAGGTCCTCCCCCTTCCATCCAAGTCTAGGAAGGTGAGCATCCAAACAGACTAGGCTCTCACAAAGCCAGTACATGAAGTAGGATCAAAACCCAGTGCCATTGTCCTTGACTTCTCAGTCAGCCCTCCTTGTACGACTTGTTCAGAGAGTCCGGTTTGATCATATGCTCTTTTTTAATTTACATACCAATCCCAGTTCCCACTTATTCCCTTCCTCTGGTTCCCTCCACCTTCCCCACCCCAGACTCCAGCCCCATCCTCTCTTTAGAGAGGGTAAGGCACATTGCTTTGAGAAAGGACTGAGGCCCTCCCTACTATATCTAGGCTGAGCAAGGTATCCATCTAAAGAGAATGGGTTCCAAAAAGCCAGTAAAGTCATTAGGGATAAATCCTGATGCCAGTGCCAGTGGCCATGCAGTCTGCCCCAACTATCCGTGCAGTTTTTCCCAACCACACAAATGTTACCCACATTCAGAGGGTCTAGTTTGGTCCTATGCTGGTTCCTTCCCTGTGTGACTGGAGTTGGTTAGCTCCCATTAACCTCAGCTTCCCTAGCCAGCCAGCAGGCAAGCTTCCTGCAGAAAGGCTGCTTCAACACTCTATCCCATCAATTGGACCTTGTAAGCTACAAGTCCCACTCTGGCCCCAAATCCTCGAGACCTCAGAGGAACTCTGAAAAACAGGCTGGAACTACACAGAGAGGACCAGGAGGTGAGGAAGCTCCCATCCAGGTGGGTATGTTACTCTTTAGGCCCTCCTTACAGGGGCAAAAACCCCAGTCCCCTCCCCCATCTAACTCAGCTTCTCTAGCCACCAGCAGGCAAACCTCCTCCAGGTAGGCTACTCCAACACCCTACCCCAGCTATTTCACTCTGTAAGTTAGAAGTCCCACTCTGCCCCCAAACACTCCTATGCCCCCATGACCTCAGAAGAACTCTGAAATACAGACTTTAAATACACAGAGAGATCCAAGAGAGGAACTCTGAAGCACAGACTATGACTGCACAGAGTGGACAAAGAGAGCGAACCAATAGAGCAGATCAAGAGAGTGCACCAAGAGAGACCTCATTGGCTCCCTGAGACACAGACAGCAACAGTACAGAATAGACCAAGAGCAGTTCCCAAAGACACAGAAATCCACTTCAAAGATTGGTTCAAGAGGCAGACACTGCCAGCACCAATTGGAGGAAGATTAGTCTACCATTTGGGTAGTTGCCAATGCAAGTGGATGGCTTTCTGAAGAAGGAACTCAGAATATAATCAAATTACCTGGGGGAGTGAGAAATGTGATCCTAATTCAGAAGAATATTCTGGCTAATTTAACTAGTGAGAGGCTCCATAATCCTTTGAGAGCAAACGCCATGCTTGAAAGTTCTCTCTTTTCTCCAATTGCTTTTCAATTGTTGCTATAAAGCAAGGATTTTCCTTAAATACCAAATAACTTGGTTGGGCCATCTTGTGAGTTTCTTCTCCTCTTATGCTTCTGCCAGGAGTTCTCCACAGCAGCACCAATTATGCAAGGATGGGAATGAATATTGTAAAGACACACCAACTTCCTTTCAGGTGCTCAGTGCTGAGAATTCTTGCACCTAGATGACATAAAAGGTTTGGGCTGAGTGGTGTCACATCCATCATTGCTGTTAAACTTTGCCAATGTTTAAATGGTGTTAAAGGGTGTAGAAGTCACACATTTACTTAAAACATTGCCAGCTCTTCGAGTATACACAAAAACAAGCTCAGAGATGAGTGAGGTGAGGCCTTGACTAGAGATAAATTGACAATGAATTTTATTCTGCTTCTGAATGCAACTTTTTCAGGCAGAGCAAGGAACAGAGAAGGCCCTGTGGTTAAAAGATGTTTATTTTCACACCTTCATTCCCTTTTCAAATTGAATGCTTTTGCAGAGTGTGTTTCACCTAAATCCTTAAGAGAAAGTGACATGTTACTACATGGGAAGACAAAGATAGAGTCTGGTTGGCAACGATTTTGCAGTCAGGGCTTTATCTGCTTGCGGATAATTTGAGGCTTATTTTTAATCCTCTCCCCGTTTCTTTCTTCGCTGTTCCATTTACCTGCTGATTGCATCCCTGAACTAATCAGTCACTGCTGAATGCTTGGTGAATTCTACTTTTTAAAACTGGCTGGAAGAAAACACACACTCCCAAAATGGAAGTATTCATAATAGCTACCACTAAATACCTGCATTCAACAGATTTGGTATCTTAAATTTAATTGTCACTGATTCTTCAAAATGTCAACGTTTATTGCTGCTTCTTGTTTACTGAAGAGTTGTAGAAGGCATCCAGAAAACTAAGTTGTCTATATTTCAGATAGTGAATGACATAGTTGGGACTGGGATCTATGGATATTATAGTCCATTGTACCTCAGTACATGAATATAGATTGAAGTGTAAGTTTTGTACAAAGAAGAATTTTCTCAAATAGGTTATGTTTTATGAGTCTGTCAGTATCTCAAACCATGTTGTATGTAAAACTCAGATTCTTTAGCATGTGGTGACAATCATTTGTTAAGAATGGCAGGATATATCTTTTCATGTATGTAAGACTTTCAAGTGAAGTATGGCTTAGATCTATTTTGTGTCTCTGCTTAGGTCAAATCCAAACACACATCTGAATAAATAGATAGCTGAGTACATACTACAAAGATACATTTATCACTACTATCTAACACATTTCTCATAATGAGAAATGTTTAAAAATTAATTTTGTTTTAGTTTTACAAGGAATTTACACTTTTGATTGAATAAAGGGACATTTTCCAACCTGAAGGTCACATGTGTGTCAGGATAGTTTTGAATGTGGTCCAAAACATTTGTTTTCAAAATCATATTGTGGCGTCAAAAGACTGTACATGCCTATATTAAAATGTAGTGCATATAATAATTATATGAACTATATTCCTTGGGCTATGGAAGAAGTACAGACCGCTGTTTGATTTGGTGACATACTTGGAAAATGCTTCAGTGGTTGATTCATGATGCTTTCTTATTCTTCAGTACCATAAATTCTGTATTTTCTTGAGATAGTGTAAGGAGACAAAAGAACATTTTAAATGTTGGCTTAAACCTATAAAATAAAAGCTTGTATGCAGATATCGTCCACAGGAGTTGGATGCACTGTCTGTAGTCAGAAACAAAAGAGCCATTGGCTTTCTCAGTGGACTTGTGGGAAAGCAATAGTTCTTTTGTAATTCAAGAAAAAAGTAGGTTGCTCTCAATATGCTATTTTGCATTCCCTTTAATTTGGAGGAAATAACCAAGCTGGATGACATAAAAATTTCTTTAACAGGTGTATAAAGAGGACATGTTTCAAGAATTTGATTTTAATTTCTTGTAATAGCCTTTATTTTCCCTGCATATATTTCTACTTCAATACAGATGCTTTCTGAAAAATTCATGAAAACTCAAATGTATGTCGGAGATATAAAGAGTAGCTCATCACCCCATTATTGAAACCAGATCAGTTTTAATGGATTGTTTTTTGCTTCATCCAGTTGGCAATTAACTTCATCCCCTCAATGTCCTTGTTAGATTTTACATCATTCACTGTCTCTGAGATGGAGACATGGTTGGTTAAGAGCACTTGGTGCTTTTGCAGAGGAGAGGATTTGGCCTCAATTTCTAACAACCACATGTGGTTCAGAACCGTCCATAACTCCAATTCTAGGGGTTTCAATGTAGACATGCATATGGTGTGCAAGCATACATGAAATAAAATAAATCCAAAAAGCAAATTAAATAATTTAGTCTTTATTAGCCTAAATTTTAAATTGGATTTCACATAAATTACATCCCTGTAGCTAACTGCTTACAGGAAAAGGTCCTTCCATGCACATTTGTCATGGTGGTTTCATAAGGGAATACTCTAGTCATGGTTGAGAGTTAAGTTTCCCACCCTTAGCAGGTGCAGTTTTCATAAGGGATTTGTGGACTTTAATGAGATTTATGTCTGTACTCTCTTATCTGAGACACTTGGGCACCATTTTTTGGAGAATGATAGATTTTGAAAAGACAGAATGTCATCAGTTCCAGAGACTGTGTGAGATTCTAACAGAGTCTTAGGCAAAGTCTGAGCAAATTGACATTCTGTGATGCTACAGTCTGATTAAGATTATAAGAAGCAAGTTTTTATATGTGGTCAGGTTTTGCTGATGATGAATTCGCTTTTGTAGAGTTTTGTGACTGTGACTGCTCTAGATAAGGAAATTATGGACCTGTCTGTCATAATCAACATAATAGCTACATTTCCTTTAGGTTGTTCCTGTCTAGGCAGGGTACTGACTTGTATTATCTCATTTAATCTTTGCAAATGTATGACAAAGATAGTGTTCGCTTCATTTAGCATCAATAGTTCAGAAAGATTAAGAAATTTGATGGTGAACACACATTTCTACTAAGGAAGTAACAGAGTCATACTTAAACTAAATTGAGATAAACCTCCAAGATGGTCTATAAGATTACTATATTATCATTCCTAGGTATGCTTCTGGCATTCAGGCTACAGGCTGTCTTGTGTATTCATAAAGGGAATTAAACAAAAGGGTACCAGTCAGGCAAACAGTCTAGTGATGGAGGATGAGATAACACTTAACAACAGTTCTTCGCAGAACACTGAAATATTTACACTAAAATAATATGTTTTAAACATAACAGTCCTTTTTTTTCCCCACTATTCTCCATAGGACTCAAATAAGAGAATATATAGAAAGTCATTGTCCTTTGTTAGGTCAAAGCAGGAACTGATTAATAAAATATGGGTGTATCGGTATGCCAAGGAAAATTGATTGCTATTAGACAATTAATATATGACTAATATGGGGGCAAAATAGTCTTTCCTAAAGTCATTCTTTAAGATTAATAACATGCAAATGAAGGTGGCACTTTGCCACCTGCCTTGTCTGAACAATGGAAATAGGATATAACTACTGAGGTAGCTATTTCAGTTAAGGCCATTGCTAGGGTTTGGGTATAGATTTATACTCACTGAGCCTACCTGTGGAAGATGAGAACCACAGCAACTCTTACCTTATGTGCAGGGTGTGTCTGTGTTAGTTGACGTAGTTCTAGTACTCTATGGAAGTCGACTCCATAATCAACAACGGTACTGATTTCATACAGGCCCTGTGTCAACTATAGTTGCAATAGGAATCAAGTGTCCTAAGACTTCTGTGGCTTTTATAACTTTATGCTTCTCAGTTGTTTTACTGTTTTCACTCTTGAATAAGCTATTGTCAAATAAGATTTATTTTGTCTTATGAGAAAGCTGACAGAGCTTTTTTCCTCTCCTTGATGAATGGAGAATAAAATAGTACTTGGGAAGACAGTTGTCATTCCAACATTCCAGTTGATGTGGCCTGGCTATCCCCACTCAACAAAACCATTAGATCATGTCAGTTAGTTGTGCCACCCAAGCAACATTTTCTGGAAGAGAGATATCATATGATCCCTGCTCATCTGAGCTCAAACACAAGTTGGAAAAACTCCATGGTGCTAACTCACTAAGATATTTGGTGGATTGTTATTCAGCAGCAATTATCCAAAAGCAGATTTGTTATGGAAAATAGGGGTAATGTGTTATATGCGTCAAATGAAGGTGAGCAGCTGTTTTATTATAATTGTTTTGACAATCTAGAAACCAAAGCCCCTTTCTCTAATATCCTCAGAGGTTTTGTTATAATTTGCCGTTGCAACGAGGAGAATGATTATCCCCTATTCCCTGGATAAACATGGAGCAAGAGCATTTGTGATTATTTTTATCCAGCAGCCAATCCTACATTTTCTTGAAGAAATAAGTTTAAAGGCTGCTGCCTCTTTTTGTCCATACTTATTTTTCTTATATCTTTATTATCATACCAAATTTACAATTCCTGATAAATTTTGGGAATCTGAATAACAGGACACAGTCCCTGTCTTAACAGTTCCTCCATTATCAAACACTATCAGGTAATAGGATGTAAATACTGAAGAGCTGACTGAGTTAAAGAACAGTTGGATGAATGGCCTCCCAAGAACTGGCACAGAGATTTTGGTTTCTTAGAGGTGTACATAGCTAAAAGATAATAAAATAAAGACTCAAGAGGGAAGGAAGGAGATTTGTGGTGGGTAGAAAGTGAAAAGTGTGACATAAGAACCCAGAGTAATTAGCAGTAAATAGAATGGAAACAGGAGGGGAGGTCAACTAGGTGTTGGATGGGATCTCAACACTTGGTAAGTTCACTTTTCCCAATATATTCTTAATTGTAGATTTACCCAGTTCAGACTTACTTGGGGGTGGAGTGTGCCTGGACTGTGTTCTTCATGTTCTACTGATTTGAAATTGAGAATTTTCTGTAAAGACTACTTTCCCATAATAATCTTCAAACCCCATAACTGTCATTATCCCATTATATTTATTTGCCTTTTATGACTGTTGCAGAGGGAGATAGAAGAAGATAATGTGTTTTGCAAATAATAATGAGCAAATTACACACTCCAATGTTGATATGCTGAAAATAAATGATAACAGCTCAGTTTATCCGTAGCTTTGAGAAATATCTCTGTCTTATGTTTTTCTTCCTTTCTTTTTTCCTTTCTTTTCCTTCCTTCCTTTCTTCTTTCTTTTTTTTTCTTTCTTTCTTCTCCTACTACTTCTTCTTCTAACTATATGCAGTTTTTGCTTTGAGGAATTTTTTTTTATGTTGTCATGTCATTGTTAATGTTTACTGACTTTCTATAGAATTCTTCCCTGGATAAATAAAACCCTTGAAGCATCAGAAATATATATCCCAGTGTAGAAACAGAAATATTTATCCTGCAGCATGAACCAAATTATTGCTGATGATTCTTTGGACATTACTTCTCTGTCTGCATTCATGAATTACTTCATTTATAATTACTTTCTTAATTTGGAGTTTGGCAGTGTGCAGCATGAACCATTGTTGGTGATTCTTAGGACATTACTCATGTGTCTGCATTTATGTATCATTTAATTTATTATTGATTTGTTACTTTGGAGTTTGGCAGTATGCAAATTCATACTGACATATATGTCTTGCTTTCTGTCTAGATGTGTTTGTCATTCACTCTCCTACCTTGTTGGAAATTTTTGGAAACTGAGATCTTACTTGGGGTCATGCATAAGGATATATTTTTGAACCAAACAGATTATCTGGAATCAGAATAAAGTTGTCAAATAATCAAATCAGGCTTCATGAAGATACAAATTCATTTCCTGTCTGTTATCTTGAGGGAGGCTAGGATTCAAGCTGACTCGCTGAAAAACTGAGAAAAGAATATGATGTAGTCCTTATCTGGGGGACGATTTGGTTGTTTTGAACAGTTGTTTGAACACTGCTAGAATGGATTAGATTTTTTGAGACAGCTTTATGTCCAATTTGACTTCATGTTTTCTCTGGTTAACTTTTAGTGCAGTGGTTCTCAGTCAAGTGTACTTTTGACCCTGAAGAATATTTGATAGTAGTTGCAGGTGTCTTTGATTGTTATACCTAAGGCAATACTTCTAGTATCTAGGAGAAATAGATGCTGTTCACATCTCACAATGTATCAGACATCCACTCAGGATCCTCCAGAGAATTAAAACATGTTTGATGCCCCAGCCCATAGTATCAGACAAGAGTTTTTCTCTTACACAGCCTTTTTTTGATCTTCAGTCTTGACTTAAATGCATGCGGCTCACTCAGAATGTAAAAGGCAGTCTGTTTTACTCTGTCTACTATTTCAAATATTAATATGGTCCAATATACCCTTGTAGAGACAAAATATTTGACCAACTATTTGGAACTCCCGTGGTCTGGGCAATTTGACACAAAATTTAAATGATTGCTTTCTCCCCGCAACAAAGATATTTGTGACCCAAAATGTCACAGGTATCAAGGTTTAGAAATCCTGACCATATTATGTACAACAAAATCCTTAAAATTAACTATAAAGGTCCCAGCATTAAAAAGAGTAAGGCAGTTCCTACTTTGTGGTTTTCTGTGTCAACTTGACACAAGCTATAGAGTCATCAGAGGAAGGAGCCTCTCAGTTGGAGAAATACCTCATGAGATCCAATTGTAAGGCATTTTCTCAATTAGTGATTAATGCTGGAAAGACCAGCCCATGGTGAGTAGTACCATCCCTAGTAGGTGGTTTCAGATTCTAAAAGAAGGTGGATATGAGTAAGTCATGGGAAGCAAGCCAGTAAGCATCTCTGCTCCCTGCCCTCTGCACCAACTGCCTCAGATATCCTGACATGTTTGAATTTCTGCCCTGACTTCCTTCAGTAATGAACAGCAATGCTTAAGTGTAAATCAATTAAACCCTTTCCTCCCAAACTGGCTTTTAGGTCATGGTGTTTCATCACAGTAATAGAAACTCTAAGACACAAGTCCAGACAAATTGTTGATGATGGTCTACAAAGACATTGGATGAGACAGATTTTGTAGCGGAGGGCTGGGTGGAGGAACAGCCTGGGCCATTAACAGCTAATAGTTGTATGAATATTACAAACCCAGAAAGAGGCATGCATATTGGAATGCTACTTGTGTTATATAAAATCCTATCATCAAAACTCAAATAGTTTCAGAAAATAGAACAAATTTAGTGTCACTGTTAGGATAGTATGTGTTCTTACGACCGGGACTCCAGCCAGACATTACACAGAGAGTAAAACCTTAGGACACTCAGTTCTACACTGGATGTCTCCCTCAAATCACCTTTCTCAGGGCTAAGGGGACCATACAGAAGAGGAGGCAGAAAGTGTAATAGCCAGAGGGGATGGAGGAGACCAAGAAAACAAAGCCCTCTAAATCAACTGGATCACCACACATATGAAAACACAGAGACTGACACAAAGGACCTGCATGGATCTACATCAGATGGGGTCCTAGATCTGAAAGGAAAAGTGAACACATGCCTCCATCCATAACACAGAAGCCATCTCTGACAACCACTCAGCCTACAAGAGTCAGTGTTCTCCAAGGGAGTTCCTTTAACAAAACAAACTATTCTTAAGGACAGGTTACAAGCACAGCAGTAGATGGTCAACAGAAAACAAACTCAGTGGCATCTTAGAGGGTTCCTTGTCATACAGTGTCTTTTCAGGGCTTTTGTTTTTTGTTTCTTTAATTGTAATTTAAATTTCTTTACTGTTTATTTTTATTGTATTTATATTTTTTTTCTTTTCTCGTTTTACCCTAAAGGTCTTTTGCATATACATGTCAATATATTTGCATATATATAAAGGCAGGGATATTGGACACTTAGAAGAAATCTCACACTGGCTCAGAACTGAGAGACAGACAGTTATTTATTTAGGGGGAAAACTTACAAATCAGGATTCTCTGCTTGCACAGTGGATGGAGATGAGATCCAAAACAACCCGAACAAGCAAAAGGGGAACCATGGTGGAGGAAAGAAAGGATGCTTGGGCATCCAGGTAAATAGTCTATGAGCCCATGCCCCAGTATGACGGGAAACCGTCCTGCGGCATATATA
>NW_026067947.1:9508057-9565711 GCF_014885135.2 Alexandromys fortis
ATATATTAGCTTACTGATTTATGGAATTCTTGATTATGTGAATGAGTTGGTATCTGTCATGTTCTTTCCTTGGGAACCTTTCCTTGTGTTTTTGTCTTATTCCAATATGTTAGGTTTTTTTTATGTCCTTTCTTTATTCTTTTATTTTTATTGTATTCCCTTAGAATCCTGTTTGTTTTATAATGAGAAATAAAAAAAAAGTAGTGAATCCATATGGTAGGAGAGGCGGGGAAAAAACTGGGAGAAGTAGAAGGAAGAGAAAACTTAACAGAGTAGATCATGTAAGAAAACAAAATCACTTTACAGTAAAAGAGGAACAAAATATTTCCTTATGTGTTCCTTACTCTGGAGATGCCATGGTATTGAGCTTTAAAAACAGAATGCAGGACAAAAGTAATGTAAGTGAGTCACAGAGGTGTCCTGGTGGAAGCATTGCTTTCTGCCTGCTTTGGTCGGGAACAAGCTCCGTGGAAAGAATGGGGGTGAACACATGTGTTGCATTGTTGCTTTTCTGTGGTTGGTCGTGGCCCAGGTGTGTTGGGAGACCTAATTTCAACACTTGTTTTATTGTTGCTGCTGTTGTGCTAGGAATTACAGAAATGTACATGCTGGTTCACAGCCATAAATTTGTCATGTTTTCTGGAGACAGCGGCTGGTGATACGGTCTTGCCCAAGAAGAACAGAATCAAGAGTTGTGCTATCATGTACATTCGTGGGAGAGCCTGAACCTGATGCCAGCAAAGTAGTAGACATGTTATGACAAATATTCAGCTTCTTTTTATCACATGAGAGTTAGCATTATGTTTTTCCTTAACTGTGGGAAAAATGCTAAAATGGGAGAGTGACTATTGCAGCCAACTAAAAAGGAGTATGTTAGGGCTTTGGATTATCTGTTACATAACTTTCTAGTTACCAGTTTGAAATATTGCAATAAATATTTGTATGTTATTGTGTGTTTGAAAGAGTTTCGCAAAATTACACAAGCTGTCTCTATGAAACATTTTGTTTGTCAATTTTTAAATTATTTTTGGAATTGTTACAATTAGTAAGTGATGTAGAAAAAGTTGGGAGAAAAATTCTTAAAATATATACGGCTATTACCATATTAGATCAAAGAGGATGAGGTCTGGGGAGAAGGATTGGTCAGTGAAGTCCTTGCAGTACAACATGAGGTCCTAAGTTCACATGTCCAGCATCTATGAACACTCAGCAGTAGCTCTGTCCCTCGGGCTGCGGAGGTGTAGACAGAAAAGTCCCTTTTGCCACCTGCTCAGTTATTTTAGTGAAATTAGTTCTGTGAAAGCACTTGTCTCGAAAAGTAAAATGGAAAGAGATTGAAGAACAAACCTGCATCAGTGTCTGGCACCCACATCCACATATGTGTGAATTCACACTTGCTTACGCACACATAGGCATACACACACACACACACAACTGAGCAAATACAAACAAAGTAAATTCTTGAATATTTTAGGTATATAAATAGAGGGAACATACTGTATAGGATGTTGTATCAAGGGAATAGATTGTTTCTTTTTAGTCAGGGTTCTGTAGGAATTGGTTATTGTAGTCTTTTCTTATCTAAAATGAAATGAGTAAAAGTAGACCCACATAGTTTATTAGTTTCAAGAGTTCATTGCCTGTTGATCAGTTTTTAATGATGGTAGAAATGCCAAAAGGAAAAAGTTCTTAAATAGGACAGTTGTCACACAACATATTATGCCCAAGAGCAGAAAAATAGTTTGGGTACATAATGTCACTGAATAAAAATAATTGTATAGATCATACTCTTGTTCAGATATAGTCTAAGTAAATTTCCTAACCATGTCACCTATCTGTCTGAAAGGGGAACTCTGGCTCTCATTTTTTTTCCTTAAATTTTTATTTATTTATTTATTTCAAAAATTACCGCCTCCTACCCGTTTCCCATTTCCCTCCCCCTCCTCCCACACATCTCCTCCTCCCCCAACTCCCCTACCCCTCTCCTCCTCCCCCACTCCATTCCCCTCCCTCTCGAGAATGATGAGCAGTCCAGGTTCCCTGCCCTGCGGGAAGTCCAAGGTCTTCCCACTTCTATCCAGGACCAGGAAGGTGAGCATCCAGACAGGCTAGGCTTCCACACAGCCAGTTTATGTATTAGGATTGAAACCTAGTGCCATTGTCCTTGGCTTCTCATCAGTGTTCATTGTCCGCCAGGTTCAGGGAGTCCGGTTTCATCCCATGCTTATTCAGTCCCAGTCCCGCTGGCCTTGGTGGGCCACTGTCACAGCGGGTGGGTGCACCCCTCGTGGTCCTGACTTCCTTGCTCATGTTCTCCCTCCTTCTGCTCCTTGGTGATCAGGGGAATGCAAATTAAAACAACTTTGAGATACCATCTTACACCTGTCAGAATGGCTAAAATCAAAAACACCAATGATAGCCTTTGCTGGAGAAGTTGTGGAGTAAGGGGCACACTCATCCATTGCTGGTGGGAATGCAAACTTGTGCAACCACTTTGGAAATCAGTGTGGCGATTTCTCTGGCTCTCATTTTAAATAGTCTCTTTGAGGTCATGTAGCTGTATCTAAAATGGACATAAACACAGAGAAACCCTGTCTCGAAAAACCAAAAAAATAAATAAATAAAATGGACATAAAATGTCAATTTCATATATTATAGTGGCACATTTTGATGTATATTTTATTCATAAAATGTCAATTTCATATGTTATAGTGGCACATTTTGATGTATATTTTATTCATAAAATGTCAGTGATTTAGGTCTCATTTGATGAACTAAGCAGACATACAGTCTGACCACTCCTGATAAAGTCAAACTATGTCTCTAGCTTCCTCATCTTGAAAGAAAGAGGTGTTCCAAGGCAAATTGAATTGTCCTACTCTTGCTTTCTTTACAAACTATAGTTTAATGAAGAGAATTTAGCCAGATACTTTATTCAAACTGTTCTGGTGTATATAGGTTATTCACCTAATATTTGTGAGGTCTTCCATGTGACTTTAGCATGTAGAATGTCATGAAACTTCTGTAGAAATCAGATTGCTTTTGGAGAGTCATACTTGCTTCAGAGAGGAATGTTAAGTTCAACATTTGCGTGTTTATCATCACCAACAAGAGCAATAATAAAATGCCATGGTCCCAGCTGGAAGGTAGACAGCTAACATTGAAGAGTAGCAAGGTTAGAAGAGCTTGGATGGTATCTGCCAGCTGTAATACAGCAGGGGAAAGTGTTGTGTACCAAATACCTATGTCCTGCTGAGACTGAATTATGTTTTGCTTCTTACTACCAAACAATATCAACCTTCTGTTTTCTTTCTCTGGATTTCATAGTTTTGGTCAATGTGCATTGATTTTGTCTGTGCACAACTCATATTTTAGCAAAGAAGAAAATACTAGAAGCCAACTAGAAGACCTTATGCATTAGGGATCTGATCCCCTGCAAATTATATTTCCTTATGTTGTGAAACTCCTAAAGAGGAAGAGACTTCAAATGACTGGAAGTTATAATGTTTAATTTTATGTGAAATTGACTATGCTATAGGGTGCTTGGATTAAATGTTATTCCTGGTTGAATATGTGGGGGTATTTCTAGATGAGATTTAAATTTGAGTTAGGAAATTAGATTGTTCTTCTTAATGTTAGTGGATATTGTCCAATTTGTTGAAGGTATACATAGAATAAAAAGGCAGAAGGAGAAGCAATTCATTCATTTTTATTATTGCCTGCCATGTTGTGCTAGAATATGAGTCTTCTGCTGGAGGCCTGAGAATTATACCATTAGCTAACATGGTTCTCATATTTGGAACTCATTTGAAATTATACCATCATCCTGATCCTATATCAGATAATCATCATATGGCCAAATTCCCTTTGGTAAATCTATGCTATTGTATGTTATCATTTCATCACATTTGTATCTGTTATACATTTCTAAAACACATCGACTTATGTAGAAATTATGAAAATTATGAGCCTACATATCCTAACAGTTGTTATTATTTCTGAAGACAGTAGCAAAGCACATGTGTGATTTTCATGAGTTATGGGACAGAGATGGGGTTTCTCAAAAGCAGGATAGAGACTTATTTATTAAAATGTCTTTTCTTATATAATTGGTGGGTGACAGTGTTACCTTCTGAGGACTGGGTTTGGCAAGTAAACCAGAACATTAAGTGTTTGTAAACATTACCTAAATAGAAACTCATAATCCAAGACTCTCTAGGTTTCTTGGTCCTGGTAGCCTGTACTCTCAGTCACATCTGCACAGCCTAGAGAAACAAAGGTTCTATTCAGAAAATGGGTAAGTTGAAACAGGTGAAAAAATCTGTTTTAACACAGTTGGAAAAAGTTCGATTGTTTTTAAAATGCATCCAATCTGGGAAGAAAGAACTTCTGTTTCTTTGAGTGCCCACAGTCACTCAGTGATGAGGTGCGTGAATCTCTTGGGGACTTAATAACTTCTCACATACTAGAATTAGATTGGACACTGCCACCCTCTTCCCCGTCTATATTAATTTCCATACATCACATTTTAACTCAACCATGGCTATGATCCCAACTTTCCTAAGATATGATAGAATCAGAAGGAATGTAATGCAATCTAATACTGGAACTGTGAAGTACTTCAAGCTGCCTTGACAATATAACACAGGTACAGAACCACGCAGGTAGATGGCCAGTGGAATTCTAATGGGGTGTGCATGGGTGATAGTATTTAAGGGTACTTTTCCAAAGAAGTTTGGTTGTTGAGTGTCTCAAGAACTGGAAAATTCCAGACCCAAAAGCCTAGGGAAACATTTCAAGATACACAGGGGACCATTCTCCTTAGCTTGGGAGCAATTAAATTTCTGTGATTTTGTTGATCATTTATTTATTTGATTATTCATAATATTTATTCGTTTTAATTTTATGTGTAGGTATGAGTGCCTTCATGTATGTGTCTGGGCACCATACGTGTGCCTGGTCCTTGCAGAAGCCGGAAGAAGGTGGCAGGCCCTCTGGTACAAGAATTACAGATAATTGTTAGCCACCATGTAGATAATGGGGACTGAGCCTGGGACTGAGCGGCAACTTTTCTTAATTTCTGGGCTACTTCTACAGCATTGATTATTATTATTTTTTTTAGACAGGGACAATTATAGCTTAGTCGTGCCGTGAACTCACTGTGTAGTCTTTGCACTTCTGTCCTCCTATCTCTGGGACTACACTCAATGTGCTCCCATTACCAAACAGTTCCTGTGGGGTTGAGCCATCAATCCCAGGTCTTTGTGCATGCTAGAGAAGCACTAGACCCACTGTGCTACATCAGCAGCCCTTCCCTTATGCTTCTGCTCTGCGATTCCTTGTCCTTGGCCTGGCACAAACATACACTCTTCCTAAATCACCAAATCACCTTGCACACTCAACTTTGAAAGTCTTTAAATACCAATCAAGAGGAAAACATGAACCATGTTTTTCTTATATGACTATGAGAAAACGGAAACCTCTATTGCCTAAGCTGTTTTATCTTTGAGCTGTTAGAGCAAAATTCTATCAAATGAAATAACTGGAATGTAATTTTAAGGGCTATGCCTGCAGGCAGCCTGTGACTAAGCAACCTGCAGATTTCCTGTCTTGTGAGAGCTCAATTACTGGTTTGCAGATTGTTGCTTGTGGTGTTTCTATGGTGGAAGTGGGTCGTCAGGTTACTTTTGTGAAGTCACTTTCTCACAAAGGTATCACCTTCATTAACTAATCATTTTCCAATACTGTATCACTTTGGGGACTAGAATTTCAACATATTCATTTTAAGTATCTACAGTAGATCAGGTCCAAGAGGCTCAATGCCAAAAACAATCGCGACTTGGACTTGAACATAAACTGGACTTCAAAGACCTGCTATGTGAGCTCTCTTGCTCCACCGACTACCGGATGCACCAAGATGGTGCCAGGCTGACCCTCCTGAAGAAGGGGGCTCTGGGCTTGGGGGATGGTAGGGTACATCATGACTGTTTTTCATAATTTATGTTTTTTATATGTGGTTATGTTCATGCCAATAAATCCTCAGCTGACCATTACAAAAAGAAAAAAAAAAGAAATAGGTATCTCAAGGTAGAGCATATTATGGAGATAATAGGATTTTGTATTTTGATTATACACAGAAATATTATTTATTATACATCTTCATATATATACCTGCTGGGCTGGCTGGCCTGGACTTGCCGAGATTGGCGGGGGATGCCGGGATTGAGACACAGAGGCTTCTTTTCAGGTGGAAGAATAGCAAGCTTTATTTTGCCCAGCAACCTTTTATACCTCTACTGCTTCTGTGGAGACCCACTGGCCAGAAAGAGCACAAACATCCTTGTCAATTACAGACCACAAGGAAGTTCTGCTGTCGGTCAGGGGGAGTGAGGGCAGCTGGATCACAACATAAACCTATAGATATATTTATAAATGCATACCCACATAACTTAGGTTATATTCTTAATTTTCTACTTTGTTATCCAATGGTTCTTTTATTTGCAAACATTCATCCTTCTACTCATATATGCCTTTGTGCTTGTATGTGAGTGTATGACTAGGCATGTGTATGAGTTTGATATACATGTATTTGGTATATTGCTTGGAGATATGCTAGTACACACTGTGTGTGTGTGTGTGTGTGTGTGTGCATATGAAGATACCACAGGAGACAGTCAAGATGCCCACTCTGTCACTCTTACTTCTCTGAGACAAAGTCTCAAGCTCATCATGGAACTGTGACAAGGGCCAGCAAGCTGCAGCAATTTTCTTGTTTCTGTCCCTTAGAGCACTGTGGTTACAGGTGTATGCACAACCGTGCCTGGATTGTTACATAGGTGCTGGGATACGCACTCATGCTAGTGCAATAAGTACCATTATTCACTGAGCCATGTACCCAGTTCCACTCCAATAAAAACATCTAGATCCTCTTTATGAGACAAAAAAAAAACATGTAACATTTGTCTTTCTTCTGATATGGAAGGAATATACTGAGTTGTTCTAGCAGCATCTTTGTGAATGAAAGAAAGTGACAGGACACAGAATATGGCCCTGGAAGCAGAGGCGAGAGTCAGATGGCAGTTGTATTTGAAGGAAGAAGAGGGGTGCTCAGTAATTCAAGAGATTCCTCCAAACTGGGACACATGGGAGGTAGACCCTCTACTCCCCAACGTGTGCTGAGACAGGCTCTACTATCGCTGAGTATTAGTTCAGGCACATTTGTTTTTGAACTTCTGACTTTTATACCTGCAAGATAATTGGTACTATGCAAGTAACTTTATTTGTGGCAATCTATCACAGATGATGTAGCGCACAAGATATAAGTCTGAAGTTTAGAGACTGTTCAGTTATTCAAGGAGGTTTTGAAATCAATCTTTACCTCCTGTGCTAAACTTATGTAACTCCCAGAATCTCAAACACCATCATGTTTTCACCACCCCCAGGTTTGCATAAGGCAGAATTAAACCACGCCAGTGTTCAAGCAGATGCATTTTCAGTGTGAAATAATTTTCAAGTGAGCTTGTTGCGATTACCTCCAAAAAACTTCCAGACTTTGGCAGACACATGCAAATCTAGTTTCATGGTGAAGACTGAAATGCTCTAAATCACTGAAGATTAGCATTCTTGGTGCAGGGAGTTTAGGGCCATTGGCTGACTGCTCATCAGGAGTCTGTGTTCTTCCCAGATCTAAACAAAGAGTTTAATACCTAGGGGCAAATTGTGGGCTCTTCAGAACATGTAGACCATCAAACTTGTAGACCATCAAGCAGTCTCTTGTCTTTTTTTCTTTTTCTTTTTTTTATAGAACTCCACACCAATTTGATGCCCCTACCTTCTTTATCAGTTGCCCGCTCCTATCTCATTCATCTCTTCACCCTGATTGTTCTTGGCACAGGAGATAACGAAGGCTAGCAAGGTGACATTTCAGCTGCTAAGTGTCTTCTCTTTACAGTGCAGCATCTATATGGGAGTGTTATCTCTGTCCCTTCAGCTTCTTCCCCTACTGCCTGCTTTCTGCTGACTCTGTACAGTCATACTCAGGACCTGATGGTGCATTTTTAAACCTAAAGCAGCTAGGCATTATCTTGTCTTTTACATGCTCTTCATCCGGATGCAGTAAATATTCCTTTTATGATACTTTAATAGATTTAATTAAAGGCACATGAACTGTTCCCATATAAACCGGATGGGCATGGTTCTAGTTTACCCTGAAACTGATTGTCGACTGGTCACAGAGTCAAAGAAGAACACTGAGGAAATAAACAGTACACACGCTTATGTCGTTTCCAGTGTTTGTGGAAGCACTTGTTCCTACATATGATTAACACAAATAATAACTTTTTTGTAAATTATTTTAATTATTTTACCCCCCAGATATATTAGCCTCTCCGTTTTTTTTTTTTAATGTTAAGAGTCAAAGCCATAGATAATGTGCCTGCCTTAGGGAGATAAGGGTAGAAGTGGATGAGAGAGAAGTAGGGGTTATATTTGATGAAAACACATTATAGGCATATATTAAATTCTTAAATAGCAAGTGAAATTAAATGTTGAGCACTTGTTCCTTCAGTGTCAAGCACCCTTTCCCTTCCCAGTTCTAAAGCTATTACAACTGCCCTTTCATGTAATAGAAGAATGAAGGCAAACAGGTTGAAGAAAGAAAGGTGTAGTGGGAGGCTACTTGTTGGTTCCCAAACGTCTGGCTAGCTTAGACCCAAAATAATAACACGGGAACTGTATTAATTAAATCACTGCTTGGCCCATTAGCTCTAGCTTCTTATTGGCTAACTCTTGCATATTAATTTAACCAATTTCTATTAATCTCTGTATCATCACGTGGCAGTGATTTACTGGCAAATTATCAGCATGTCTGACTCTGGTGGTGGCTCCATGGCTTTCTCTCTGACTCTGCCCTTCTTTCTCCCAGCATTCAGTTCAGTCCTCTCTGCCTAGTTCTGCTCTGCCCAGCCCTGCTCTGCTATAGGCTCAAAGCAGTTCATTATTCATTAATGATAATCACAGCATACAGAGTGAAATCCCACACCAGAAAAGGAAGAACAGTGACAGGGAGGAGAAAAGGAAAGAGAAGGAGGAAAATTTAAATTTCATTAAAGATAAGGATTTAATTTCTAGAATAGTCTCTGATCTCCTAGTGGAGAACGAGAAACCCATTCCCCATGGCTTTTGAGTTTTCTGTATACAGTGCCCCTATTAACAATCATTGAGGTCTAACTCTATACCAGATCTGCTACCTCCAGAAGAAGAGATGGCTCTGCCCTTAACCTCTCTATGTCTCTTAAATGGATTCAAATGGATTTATACTTTGTACCTTCTTTGCATAAGTGATTCTTCTCAGGGTCACTCAGAGCTCTGCCTTGTGTCCTCTGGGGGCTCATCTTACTGCAATTCAGCATTTCTTGCCCTCTCATAATTTGTGATTCATGTTCATTTCATAGGTTAAAGAATCTCCTATTTTCTTTGTAATTTTGAACCAGCAATGATCAGCTTAATAAAACAGTTCTATTTATCTTCCTTTATTTGTGAATTTGATTTGAAATTGCTTTCACAAATACTGATAGCTTAAATATATCAAAGAAAATTTTATTAAATATGATTTTCTGTGAAATATGTGTCTAAATTGTTTCATTGGTGCTCATTTTCTTGTTCAGTCTTCACAGCAACATGTTAGAATTTCTCATTTTATGGACCAAGTGTGTGAGAGTCAGAATCATCAGAAGAATATAATTTTAAGTCCCGATTATCAATTAGCTTTATCCTTTTATACAGTTTTTCTAGCATATTAAAATCTAACAATATTAAATTATTAAATGAATTTGGTATGTTAGGCATCACCCTGGGTTATTACCACCACCATCTTTGATTTTTAGTTGAAGATTTAGATAGTTGCCATAATCAACTATCCAACTTTCTGCTCCTTTAAGTATAGAATAAGTAATCAAATAATTGGGCCCTGTAGTCACGAACCTAAGATGCCACACAGTGATGAACCATTCAGGTAATTTTATAATTAAAGACATCAATGGAAAATTTTAATGAGGAATTCAATTGGTGGAACTACTTTAACCCATACCATTTTTAGTTAGCTTTACTCTTTGTCAAAGATGTGTGTGTGTGTGTGTGTGTGTGTGTGTGTGTGTGTGTGTGTGTAGTGAGGAAGGTAAAACAGAGGTTCATAGTCCTCCTTTGAGTGTTACAGACATACAGATTATCCCTAATTTGAATTCTGAGAGTGTTTTAGCTTCCACATGATATTTAAAGGGATTTGATTTTATAACTATTTCAGTTTGGGGATGTTTGAATCAATCATGCTTGTAAATATTCAAAAGTCCAAACAAAAACCAACCCCAAGATCTGGAACGCATCTGTTCCAAGTGTTTCAGGTAGAGAATTGTCACACTTAACTTAGAGCTAGGAAGATAAAGAAAAATTAGAAAGATCAGTAACTGTATTCGCTGGGTGCATAAGGAAAACTAACAGTCACAGAGACGAGCTCTTCCTAGCTCCCATCATGATCGGGGCACCTGCAGCAACTCTTACTAGAGCAGTTGCCACAAATTCGCAATATTAAGAACCTGTGATTTGTTTCCTTGATGTTAACCATGGAGCTGTTTATGGATTGGGATTTCTAGCCCATATCCTATTCTTGTTGTTTTCAGCATTTTTGAGTCACGAAAACAGGAGTTCCTTTCACATAATCATGTACCCAGTTCCCATGGTGGATCATGACTAATTTAGAGTACATATCTACTTTCCGAGTTTCCAAAAGATGCTAAAGGGTAAATTCTTGACTGAAAACTATAGAAAGTTCAGCCTTGACTATGCAAGTAAAGTAAACCCAGGCAGACACAGGTGCAGATGGTAGTGAGGTGTTCGTGTGATCTTGCTCACCTATAGTAGATCCCTCATTCTGTTGTAAGGTGATGCACATGGTCGAGGTCATGGCTTGGGTTTGCATTTATTTATCTGACCTCAGGTCCTACTATTTATGCTTATGTTGAAGTTTTAAAGTAAAAACTTGAAATAAAATAGTGCCTGGCATATTGAAAATCTTCAATTAAGTATATTTGGTTAACTTAAACAATAAGATCCTATGTATTAAAACCAGTTCAATCCTCATCTGTGTGGTATTCTAAAGCTGCGGTTTTCAACCTTCTTAATGCTGTGACCCTTTAATACAGTTCCTAGATAAGGTTGTAGTGACCCCCAACCCTAAAATTATCTTTGTTACTATTGCTAATGTTATGAAAAGTAATGTAAATATCCATGCTGTCTGATGGTCTTGATCTTAGGTGACTCAAGTACATTCTAACCCATAAGCTGAGACCATTGCTCTAAGGTATTCTAAGCAACAAAAATCTGCCCAGGAATGTTGCAGATTTCTCAGCCCTGAACCATGCTTTTTTCATAACAGGTTTATGTTACTTATACAGAGTGAGCTATATATGCAGAAAATGTCAGAAGTGTGTGTATGTGTGTGTCTGTTTGTGTGTGTTTATGTGAGTGTGTGCATGCATATGTGTGAAAGGAGAGAGAGAGAGAGAGAGAGAGAGAGAGAGAGAGAGAGAGAGAGAGAGAGAGAGAGAGAATGGTGATTGTTGGGGAGTGGTAGGGTCTCTTGACCTAGTTGCATATTCTTGCTAAAATGCTACTTTTAAATATTGACATTTCTTTTTTTATTGGAAAATAAGAGAAATATGCACAGATTGTAATTCAGAATAGAAATCTGTGTTCCCTTGTAACTTCGTCAAATGAGTTCTGGTAGTATTCTGTTGTTTCCTGGTAATAGGTCACATTTAAGTAATTCTTTGTAATTCAGTCCAGACACCAGTGTGTTACAATGACCTGTACATGTTGGAGAGACTCAGGTATACTTAGTCATCTTGTTGGCCTGGCCTTCTGCCCATGTGTCATGCCAGCTCTGTTCAGTTTCAAAGTTTCATTAATCCTTTAGAACAAAGACTTGTGGCCAAGCAATTTTGATGCCTGTAAATAATCAAATAGAACCTAGAGTATGGCGAGGTTAGAGCGAGCTTTACTATTTATTTATTTATTTATTTATTTATTTATTTATGGAGACAAACTGTGAAAAATAAGGGACTATCATAAAATATGATAAACCATTGTCAAAACTCGACCCTTTTTCAAAGGGTAAAGATGATCCCCATCATGTTCCCATGGGGATTTACCTCCAGGCTTTCTCTTTTCCATTCTACGAAGTCTGCCCCAAATTGGAATTATTGTGCAGTCCCCATTAACTGAGTGCTGGTGAGAGTTTGGCTTTTAAGAAAATTCAGAAAAGTCATAATAGGACTAATTTCAATGTGATACCTTTAACCTTAAGTATATTCTATTTCTTTGGCTATAATTATTGAGTAAAGTTATATTCAATTTATAAATTTATTCAGGAAAATAGAAATGATATTGATTGTAATTTTATAACCTTTGGTGTGAAACATTCCTTTTCTTGGTTGTGAAGCTAGAATATATGAATCTTATGAGATTTGATGAATGTACTTAATAATTATCTGATGATGATTAAATTCAATGAGTCAGTAAATGTTAATGGCTCTCTTTCTTCATGTGACTAAATGCCTTGGGATAATTCCAATATGTGGCATTTATATTGTAATATGATGTGTTAATAATCTGGATCAGAGACAAGCAAAAGTCAAGGACGAATGTGATAATCTGTGAGGTACAAATGCAATGTTTTCGGGTTTTTATCTCAATTACTGTTGAATGTCTATGAAACATTACATTTTCTTCCTATGATATCTGTCTGTTTCTGCTTCCCCCTCTCTCTTTCTCTCTCTCTCTTTATCTACACACACACACACACACACACACACACACACACACATACACGCACCCTTTGTATTGTCACTCCGGTGAACCTGTTAATTTTCTTACCCACATTCTCAAATACTAAACAACTGTGACTTTTCTTTAATTGAGTTGGGCCTATATATTGTATTGATTCTGCTGTAATAGGAGAGATTTAGTTTTGTGATTTAGAGTAAACCAGGTAAATTTCTGAGTGAGTGAAACTCTTGGGTCAGCTATTAGATTTTCATTATTTTAGAAGTGTTCCATCTGCCTTATGGTGAACCTCAAGTTCAGTCAGGCAGGGAAATAGTACTAAAGGTACTTGCATTGTGGAAACTCCATAGGTTTCAGTTTTGGTGTAATGAGTGTGCATTTTCATGGAGTGGTTTTCAAAGCAGAGCACAGGATTTGTATCAAGGGAGGTTAAATGGCAATTTTTGTCAGTAGAGAGATTCATTGAGAAATCTGTCACTGGTCATAAATGGTCAGCTTGAGCATCTTGTGTTTTTTACCTAATCCACCTCCCTACCCCCACTTACATTTTTGCTGTACTCTAAAAGCACCTTCAGGCTTATATGCTGAAGATAGAGGCCTTTATTGCTGGACGGTAGCCTTCCCTCAGGCCTCAGGAAATGTGCCTTGAAGTTCTGTCTTTATTGATGTTTTTCAACCAACCTGCTGTACAGATGTTAGTTTGGGGCATGTGTATTTTTCTCCATGCTTATTCAAGTAATTAAACTAAAATATTAGAAGTATAGTAACTTGAAATGAATTGACTGGTTAGTGAAACTGTAGGAACCACATGTCTTATAGGTTACTTGTTGATTTATGTGTCTTAATTTCTCATACTGATAGCATAAGAAGAGACCTGACCCCATGCTAACCAAATAAGTGTGAAGGATGACCACAATGCTGTCATGCTGACCTTCAGAGGTTTAGACAAATTTTCATAAAGAGTAGGGCTTGGCATATTTAGTCTCTCTCTCTCTCTCTCTTTCTCTCTCTCTCTCGCTCTCTCTCTCTCTCTCTCACACACACACACAGACACACACACACACACTTATCTCTTGCTGTCTCTGTCTCTGTTCTGTTCTGTCTCTTTGTATCTCTCTCTCTCTGTCTCTCTGTCTCTCAAATTTCAAGATATATATAGAAGTGGACATATGTAAGACTATAGTTAAAATGTTTAATTAAGATGATAGGAATATATCTATACATTTAAAAACTAGTAGTCTAATAAATGCTGTGTGCTATACATGACAAATTGCAAGCACTTTGTAAATTGACTGCTAACTTTACGAAGCATTTAACACAAGGTTAAAAGTCTGTTCTCGGGAGCTGAACTCTGTGGTTAATGCGAATGTTTATAGAAAAGCTACTTTTGTTTCCTTATCTCCAATATAGAGATGGAGCTTTGAATCTTACAGTGTAATGTTAAATATTAACAATAGTATTTTAAGAAAACGTTATAATATTAAATGACAATTTTTGCTATTTATGTGATAAACTAACCTTCTGCTACTTTTTAAATCTGATCCCTGAAAGCAAGGATGATAGGTATCCTTGGGTAAGGTCAATGTTATGGTACACACACAGGTTAAGTGGTGAGTAAATTAGGGTAAAACACCTACCTCCTCCTATATTTATCAAATTTTATGCTGACATCTTTTAAAATTCTTCCTTCTAGCTTTCGGTAGCACATAGTATATCACTGTCATTGTTGTTAATTGGTAACAAAATAACATGCTCAAACAACTAGGAGGTCTCCTTCCCCTTGGCTTCCTTTGACATTTGAAACTGTAAAGAGTTCTATTCAGGCAGAGAACATATGTTGCTGATGTTTTCTTGTTTTTCTTTCTCTGTTGGGGAAATCAATTTCCATGCCACATTCTTAATATTTTCTAGAAAATCTTCATTAGTCTTTTATTAATGGACAAGTTATCCTAAAACAAGTTTTTTTTTTAATCAGTAAAAGGCTCTCAAACATATATATATCTTGGAAGGGAAGAAATCTCTTCTACAGCTTTTAAGCATGACTGAACTGGGAATCTTCTGTTTAAACATACAAGTCATTTTTTTTAATTACCTGAAGGTGCGCATCCCTTCACTGCAACTGCCTTTTGTTCTTCTTCTCATAATAGCAAGCAAGATTTGCTTTGCCACCTTCCTGAGATGGGGAACCTTTGATTATTAAAATTCGTTTTGAGTGCTAGGGAGTTGAGTCAGTGCGTAAGGTGCTTGCTTTACACAAACATGAACACCTCAATTTGAGTCCACATACCCATATAATTTTGTGCATACAGATGTTCCTAGAATCCCAGTGTTGCTAAGTATGATGGAAGATGGAAACAAGAAGATCCAGGTCACCAGTACCAGTGCCTTTACCCAATAGACCATTAGGGTTTAGAGGGAAAAAAGGGACTGAAGCTTGGACACTTAGGTTTATTTAATCTTTGTGAGAATAGTTTCCTCTGACTGGCTAATATTCTTTTGCTTCAACTGCAAGGAAAATCCGGGAAGATGGAGTCAGGCTAATAAGCATGCCCGTCCTACAGCTTGAAGAAAAGCCGCCTATTGAGTCTGTCTGTAATCCACAGACCCCACAGCATCCCACAAACTTAGCTTCTGTGTGCAGCCACTGAGTTTTAGGAAGATTTCATATGTATCTACACAGTGAAGTAAGATTGAGTCAACTGTAAAGGCTTGGAGTCAGTAGTAGAATGGGGCATAGAAAAAACGTAGGAGTTAATTGGTGTAAGAGTGATATTTAAATTCTCACAGTAAAAAGAGATGGCTGTGAGGGGCAATGAAATATTAAAGGCAGCTAAGGGTTATCTTGATAACCCTAGAAAGGAGGACTAATGAGTGAGGTGGCAGGGAAATAGGGTATCCTAATAACTTGATGGACAAAAACAATATCAAGGAGGAAAAGGGAATCAGCTATGTGAAAGGCAGTTTCTGACAATTGGATTTGGTGGCTGTTCACCTTGGTAAATGAAGTCTCTTATGAACACTGAAGACTAAAACCTGACTAAGCATAAATACAGCAGCATAGTAATAACAGATGGAATTTATAGCATTCCGAGTTTTGTGGGAAGGAGACAGAGAGTCAACAGTGATGATTACACAAAAAGGGTGGTAAACAATGGGGAAGGGGCCTCCATTATTCCAGTGAGGTAAGAGCTAGTTGAGTATTTAAGTAGCAATCTGCTTCTCTTCGAGACTGTTGATACTGCTGTATAGAGAAAGGATGAGATTGGAATCTCACAGGACAATTGGAAAACTTTCCTGTCTCCTAGGTGAGATGATTCCACTCACGAGCAATGCAGCACATGTTAGATACCCGGGAAGGCTATGCTTTCATTTCCATTTAAAAATCATAAGAAAGATGGTGTTGTCAAACAAAATACACACACTTGCACTTTTTACAGGCTCTTTCCCGCTATACCTTACCTTATATAAATCATGACTGAATTACTATGATTTCATGTTGTGGTATAACTGAAGTTTACACTCTATAGTCTGATTAAGTGATCACATGTGTAGTCTCAATACTGTAGTCGTGATCATTTTCCCTTTTTAAATTTTAATTCTGATCCATTCAAAGCTCTGCTAGGCAGACTAGCCCAAACTGTTTATGACTCAAGAGATTATATTCGGGTAAAATCTTTTTGAGTTTGTGTGCAAAAATAACTTCAGATTTTATTCTCTTCTTTTGAGTAGAAACATTCCCACAGTTGTTTTTCCTTTGGATGGTGGCAGAATGCTTATAAAACAAAACAGACCTTGGATTCAAACGTCCTAAAGTATTGTTTCTACAGGAAGAATGAATTAAGTATTTTGCTGTCAGGAAGGATGTGAATGACCGTCTGTGATCTGTTTTGCTCTTATAAGACATCCAGAGGTTCCCATGGGAACAACCCACAATTCGTGGGAAGAATCAAACTTAACAAACAATAAAGAAAAGCCATTTAATAATCCCCTGTATGATCTCTGAAAGAGCAAGACATACAGAGGAAATGAAATCACTGGTCTCTCCCTCATCTCTACTGGACTACCCAGAGAGGGGCATGCTGAACAGACAGCAATACATTTTGTCTTGTCCTATGTTTTCTCCTTCTCCACTGAAATACCTTCCAAAAATTTGTCAAGTGTCTTTATGTCTTAGGCTTTCGTATTTGTCATTCATGCTAATTTTACTATTTTGCCCTTGAAAGATTTGTTTCTAGAGAAAGCCTGGAAATGTAATACAGAAAGCCTTGCACATAATCTTCTCATTATGTTCACATGGCTGATTTTAAATGTAAATTTCCTATCTTTTTCTCTCTCTGCCAGTGATCTCCTACCTGCATTAATTTATTCCTGTGCAGCAGAAAAGATTTGTCTCATATACTTGACCCATTAGCTTCTGACCTTGGAGGCTTTGTGTCTTAAATAGAGAAGTAGGGCACCTGATGCCAGAGGACATACAAATACATTATCTGCGTCTCAGAGGTAACTGTTGGAGAGCCCAGATGCTGGGATCCCCTAGGAACAACTTGTAGAAGACTTGATTACACAGAAGGTGCCATCTGTGTGTTACAGGACAAACCACCCTTTAATTTTTTTCTCCTCATGGTTTAGTTGAAGACTATTTTTAAATGAATCTGCTTTGGCTCCTAGCTGCCAATGGGGCATTGACTCCTAAAGATAATAATTTTCAAGAGTTTGGAAGACCATTTAGTCCAAGTTCCCTGTGATCTTTGTCTTTCTTATGCAATATTCTTGTCCTTTTGTTTAGTGCATCAAATGTCTCACTTTCACAGGCTATACCTGAGATGCCCATAGGAAATTCTGGTTTTATACTAAGATCTCGGGTTAAATATCATTCTCTTAGAAAAGCACTGCTTAGCGCTTGTGTCTACAAGGGGTTTCACTGTATCTTTTGCTTGAGGGTCCTTTAGTTTTCAACCCAAACATTGAACATAAATTTAACATGGAATCAGAGTACTACTTGCCAGCAAAATAGGATTGAAAATATCTGTATCCCCATGTCTCTGGTTTGGTGGCCTTGCAATGGAAGGCTGGCAAGAGGAAGGCTTTGCTGATTTCTACAATGAGAATTAACAGTTCATGACCTACTCCCTGCTGAGGAAAGCACTGGAAAATATAGGTTGCCGGAAATAGTCTAATAGTCCTCGGTATTTGGGGAGAGGGAAAGCTGGGCCTGTGATTGGGTGATTATATTATTGTTCAGTGGCAAAACAGATGGTATTTTAGAGAAAAAATGATACAAGCCAGAGACACTCCAGTCTCATTGTTAACACACCTGGTTGCTTGGTGTCCTCTTGTGTAATTAATGTAACTGAGCCTGGAGAACCTTGGAAGCCTAAATGCTAGTTATTGTGCATGAGCTTATCATTTGGGAAATGATTTCATCTTCCATAGGCTATATAAAGAGATGGCAGGAACATCCATAGAAGCAGGTGTCCCTTAGAACAAGCCTAAATTACTAAGTACCATCTGTAAGCAGCGCCATCATGTGGCAACAGTGAGCAATGACATTGATCAGATCTGTAGTGGGTAGTGCTGATTAATTGCCTATTACACACCTGGGGATAAGCAGAATAAGAAATGCAATTGCCTTTGAACCCTAGTTCGGAAATTCACTTGCTGGCAGTGGTCTCTGATACTGACAGTACACACTAGGTTAAGTTTGTTTTAGATAAGAGGAGATAAATGTGGAGAGAAGGAACTCAGTGTCTTTAGAATTAGCTACTGAATGAGTTTAACTATTTTAACCCTGTTTTCTCTGTTCTTAAGTTCCTGCAGTGCGATGCTATCATGAGGAAGGCTTATCTAATGTCTTTACTATGTAATAATAACCCATAATCTACTCCCTCCTTAGGAAATTAATAGGTATGTAAATTACCAGGAATTGTCAAATAATCTTTGCCAATTGAAGTAACAGAAGCTTGAGCACCATGGGTTGTTTATAAGACTTTCAGTCACTTTGAGGGCAATTGTATACCTCATTTGTGTATCTTTGTTTATTTGTTATTACTAAAATCCATTGACAATTTGATGAGATTTAGAATCACCATGAGAACACTTTTCAGGTGTGCTAGGGGAGTGTTTCCAGAGATGTTTGTTTTTGGTCAATGAGATGTGATACCAATACTGGATAAAAATGGAGAAAAAGAGCTGAGCACCCAACCCACTGCTCTCTGCTTTCCAAATGCAGATGTATTGTGACCAGCTGCCTCTACTACAACCACCATGCCTTCTTCCCTGTGATGGAATACATTTGCTCTTCAATCTCGTATAGAGTCCAGTCTGTCCTCAAAATTCAAACTGTGAGGAATTTGCTCTTGTCAAGTATTTTGCTACAGGATGTGAGAAGTAACTTAAAAAATCTTCCTTCTTCTTTTCCTAGGAATTACCCCTATTTTGCTCTTCAGCTTTTATCTGCTATCATGTTCCAAAGAAGATTTCATTCTAAGTCATGACATTGTGACAGTTGCATCTTTTACTTATTGGTTGATTGATTTTAGATTTTTGAGGCAATTTTTTATGTAGCCCGGAGAACCTAGAACATGCTATGGAGCTAAGACTGGAGTTAAAGTTCTGATCCTCCTGTATCGGTCCCTCAAATGTAGGGACTACAGGAAACTCTGGGATTATAGGTGTGACTCCATTTTATCTTGAGTAGAGAATGAGAATATCTGTCACCTAATTGGAAATTGATGTTTTGCAATATAAAGACAAATGGAAATAGTTTTCAACTGAAAAAAAAGTGAAGTAAACGTATGGTTTTATAAAAATAGATTATATAAAACCAGTGAGTAATAAAATTGAGAATTGGGTAGAAAATATGAGTTTGGATTGTGAGAGGATGAAACCTTTTGGGATTAAAAACAGGAAGAAAACCTGAAACTGTTGTGGGTGGGATAATGCTCTTGTACACTGTAAAGATTTGTTACTCATATTCATTTACTAAAATGCTGATTGGCTAGTAGCCAGGCAAGAAGTATATGTAGATGGGCAACTAGATTAGGGAAATTCTGGGAAGAAGAAAGGCAGAGATACATTCATCATCCAGAAGCAGAGGAAGCAAGATGAGCTACATGGCTAAACATAGAATAGAATTATGGGTTAATTTAAGTTGTAAGAGGTAGTTAGTAATAAGCCTGACCTAATTGGCCAAGCAGTTTATAATTAAAATAAGCCTCTGGGTGTATTTATTTGGGATTCAACAGCTGTGGGACTGGGCAGGACAGAAAGTTCCATCTACAGATGGTGCCCAAATATTTGGCAAGAATTTTCACATAAACCCTGAGAAAGCTTTTATTTCTTTAAAATAATCTTATAGACAAACAAGAATAAAGTACAGCTTCTTGGTAACTGTCTTGTCTCCTTTAGGCTCTGTTTGCTGACTCTGAGCAGAGGCACAACTCCTTTAAGAGAGGCTTCCTGGCTGGGCAGTGGTGGTGCATGCCTTTAATCCCAGCACTGCAGAGGCAGAGGCAGAGGCAGAGGCAGAGGCAGAGGCAGAGGCAGAGGCAGAGGCAGAGGCAGAGGCAGAGGCAGAGGCAGAGGCAGAGGCAGAGGCAGAGGCAGAGGCAGAGGCAGAGGCAGAGGCAGAGGCAGAGGCAGAGGCAGAGGCAGAGGCATCTCTGTGAGTTTGAGGACAGCCTGGTTTACAAGAGCTAATTTTAAGCATACAGACAGATAGAACACTGTATACATACATACATACATACATACATACATACATACATACATAAATAGCTAATTTTAGGACAGACTCCAAAGCTACAGAGAAACCATATCTTGAAAAAAATCAACCCCCCCCCAAAAAAAGGGCCTCCTTTTAGTGGCAAAAAGAAAAAAAACTCTCACAGCTCTTTTAAGAGCTTTGCCCTGAAACAAGTTATGTTTATGAACAGCCAGCATCAGGTTTCTTGATGGTGGCATGGACTTAGAAACTCCACAGAGTGTGGCAATAAATATGGCTCCCATCGCTACCTCCACCATGCAGTTAGATACTCAAAAATTAAGGAATGGGGTAGAGCCAGCTGCCATAGCTGCAATTTTAATCCTAGACATATCACTTGGCAGATTAAAGACTCATGTGGCCAGAAACAGATAGAGATATACAGTAAATATAGATTCAGACCAAAATAGTTCTAAATCGCTTATAGTGTGTTTAGAGATATATGTAGGCTTTGGAGAGAAAAGAAAAATGATAGAAAAAGTCCTTGAATAAAGAAAGAAATAGAGTAGGCAGGTGTGGTGGCACATGTCTTTTATCCCAGGATTTGGGAGTCAGAGGTAGGCAGATCTCTGTGAATTTGAGGCCTGCCTGGTCTATAGTGTGAGTTCCAGGACAAACAAAGATAAACAGAGAACCCTGTCTCATTAAACCAAAAATGAAAAAATAAAAATAAAAGAAATAGAATAAAGAGAAAAAAAGCCATGGAAAGATGGAAAATACACTGAGATTTGTTTACTGTATGTTATTGTGTTGTCCTTGAATTTTTTGAATGCTGAGGAAAGAACAACAGCTGCTAAAAGACATTTGATTATAATTGCTGCTGGATTAAACCAACCTATGTATTTTAAAAATATCTTGACTCCAAAACATAAGCCAAAAATATGGTACTTTGGGAAAGAGGTTCTGCTTTTGTTTCCACAGGAAATGAGAGGATTCATTAAGAAAAATAAGGTTTGCAGGGCGGTGGTGGCGCACGCCTTTAATCCTAGCACTCAGGAGGCAGAGGCAGGCAGATCTCTGTGAGTTCGAGACCAGCCTGGTCTACAAAAGCTAGTTCCAGGACAGGCTCCAAAACCTCAGAGAAACCCTGTCTCGAAAAACCAAAAAAAAAAAAAAAGAAAAGAAAAATAAGGTTTGATCAAGGAAGACCCCTTAAAAAAAGTCTCCAATAGGAGTGGATGGCCCAAATGATCCAACATTTTAGAGCACGTCTGTTGTACTTTCCTCTGAGTTCTACATCCAGAACAGCTTCAAGATTGCTGGCTGAGATGATCCCACTTCATATAATACTCCAGTCAGGACTTGACCATAATACTATTTTTTTCTTTTGGTTACCTTAAGATTACCAACATCCTGAAGCAGCAGGAAGTAGCCTAGAAAAGTATGCCCGTATTCCCAAAAATGATTATAGATGTTTGTCTTTGTTTAGTGTGCTGATTACAAGTTGCTATAGATAATGATCAGGAAAAAAGCTAAACAAAAGAGAATAGATTCAAAGTTTTTCTTTTTAAAAGAAAATGCTGTGGGATAATGCTCTTGTACACTGTAAAGATTAGTCACTCATATTGCTTAAATAAAACACTGACTGGCCAGCTGAAGCAGAATTAATAAAACTCAGAGAGAGAAATTAGGCTCCAACCTGAAGACCTGAAAAGCAAAACAGTCAGCCATTGACTCTTACCTAGACCTCAGTCTGAAATGATGATCCTGCCTCATAATGAGACTGTCTGAGAGTTGTCTCCTCCCACCCCCAATGCCACCCACCTTATATTCCTCTGTAGGGCTAGGATTAAAGGTGTGCACCACTGGAATTAAAGGCATGCACCACCTGATCTGTATGGCAACTACTGTGACTACTGGGATTAAAGGTGCATGTTATTGTGGCTGCTAGGGTTAAAGGTGTGTGTTACCATAACCTGTTCTGTAAGGCTGATCAGTAGGGTTGTTTAACTCTCAGATCTTCAGGCAGTCTTTATTTGTTAAAAATACAATTGAAATGTCATTACAGTCAATAGCTAGGAAGGAGGTATAGTTGGGAAAACCACACTAGAAGAATTCTGAGTAGAAGAAAGGCAGAGAGTCAATCATAATCTAGAAGCAGAGGATGCAAGATGAGAATGCCTTACTGAGAAAGGGTACCAAGTCACATGGATAAACATACATAAGAATTATGGGGTTTCATCACATGACTTGATAGATTTATGTTGTAAAAGCCAGTTAGTAATAAGCAAACCAGTTTATAATTAATATAAGCCTCTGTGTATATATTTGGGACTGAATGATGGTAGGGCTGGTTGGGACAGAAACTTCTGTCTACATGCAACCAAGAGGAAAATAAAATAAGGGGTAAGAGAAACACATATACATGTATTTTTTGAAGTGGAGAGAGTTAATGATACTAACCAAGGCTAAATTGAAGTAACTTGAAGAAAAAGCAGCGGAGGGAAGGTGTTCTCAGATTTGGTGGAAATTTAAGATGCTAAAGATAATTAAACATTAAAAACACTATACACTATACACAGGTATAATCTGTGGGTTCAAAATCTGAGTTTCATGTTTACAGCTGGGGACTGAGTAAAGTAGCTAAGATCCAAGCTTGACTTGATAGATTATGCTATACATTTTTCTTGAAGCCAGAAATTTGGGGCTTACAAGCAATAGTTTTCTGAATTTAAAATGTTAGTCTTGTTGATATATGTTGATAATGAAGAACCTGACGAATACAAGGTAACGAGATAGGAAAAAATAAGGTCAGATGATATAAAACACATGGAAGACCAGAGTTTGATCCTGAACATATAAAAGTAAACTGAAATAATAAAATATTTGAGTTAATTTTCTCTGTCTGTCACAATTTCTTTTTTATAAAGATAGAGTAAGCCTGGGTTAAAACAGGTCTCACTGAACATAGCGGACAATGAGGACTACTGAGACCTCAAGAACAATGGCAATGGGTTTTTGATCCTATTGCATGTATTGGCTTTGTGGGAGCCTAGGCTGTTTGGATGCTCACCTTACGAGACCTGGACGGAGGAGGGTTTTCCTTGGACTTCCCACGGGACNAGGCCCCTTCTCCCCCTGCCCCATCTCCCCATCTGGATGGAAGGAAAGCTAAATAAATAAATAAATAAATAAATAAATAAATAAAAAAGATAGAGTAAAGTTTATCTTGAGTTATTTACTTCTTGGCTTATAAACTTTTCCCTCTGGATTTTCTCAGAAATTAATAGTCTCCCATAAATAGGTACAAAATAAATCATTGTTTTCATTCAAGAAACTAGATGAATAAGCACATACTTACACAAAATTCTCAGAAATCCATCAAAATTAATGAAAAAGCTCACTAAATTATAGAGGGTGGCTTCATTTATACTGAAATTAGAGTGCAGCTTCAACCTGAAACCCTGAATTACAAAATGAGTTTTTGGATCTAATTCAGTAGCAGTTGGCAAGATTTCATACTCATGTCCTTGAATCTTGGCCATGCAACATGACATGAAGTGGAAGATGTTTAAAAGCTTTGTAACAACCCCACCCAAATCATGGCAACATTAAACATCTCATTTTCTGTTCCAGAAAGAACAACTCACAACAGAAAGACTAAAAGATGAGGCTTTGAGGAAAGTCCTTGTAGTAGAAATTCTGTCATGTTTCCAGAATTCGATCATCTTTCTTTGTTTTTTGTTAATAGTTTCATCACAAATATCTTCAAAGAGCAGAATCTGAAGACGTAGGTTCTAAGATCAGTGAAGAAATGTACTTGCCAGAGAGAGGAAGAGTAAGCAGAGAGAACCAAGTTCCTTTTCTTTTATATAGGTTGCCAACAGAAGGTGTGGCCCAGATTAAAGGTGAATCTTCCTACCTCAAAAGATACAGATTAAATGTGGGTCTTGCTTCTTCAAATGATTTAGATAAGAAAAATGTCACCTCCACGTGTGTACCTAAACACTTGGGATTTAGTTAATTCCAGTTAGTCAAGTTGACAACCAAGAATAGCCATCGTAAGTCCATCCTTGTCAACTTGATACACAATCATCTCTCCTTACTGTCATGCTTGATTTCCAAAGGAAAAAAATAACCAGTTCATAAATAAGTTTAACATGATATAACTATCCCACATACAATGGCAAACATACTATTTATTTAGGTCTTAATCATACATATTCACCAATAAATATGATATAATTATCTCTCCTATACCACAAATGAATTACAACTTTTAGAATACCTATCAATGTCCTTAAGAGACATTCCCTTAAAATTTCAAACTTAAATATGTAACCACTGATAGTCTCTTAATTGATGTTACATTATATGATAAAGATATTGAGAAAGGAAAACACAAATATCTATACAAACACATTCTTAACAAAATATTACAGGAACACCCATGCCAATTATAATCTTAATTTCTGCAATTGGTTACATAGCCTTAAATGATATTTATAACTGCCTTCCTATATTACCCATTCTGTGTTTTTTCTACCCTTAGCAACCACCTCAACAAGTTTTGGGTTGTCTTCTTTGAGAAGTGGCCCATGCCTTCATTTGTAATGGGCGTGTGCCCTTTGTCTTCTTGTCTATATTAGGTTTGTTTCCCATTGACATCATTTATAAGACATGGTAGTGCCAAGACATATCCTAAAGAATCTCCAGCACCCAGATATAACCTCTATTTCCTCTATTGTGGAGAAGCAATCCAACTTCACACTGGGAATCTTAGTCAGTGGCCCTCCTACGCTGTTATTCCTTTCTTGGTCTGTTGTCTTAAGAGCATCACAGCCCCAAAGTGGCTGGGGGAAGAGAAAATCTGAGCTTCCAGATCAATAGAATGGTTGTTGTGGCTTCTGCCAGGAGCACTGACGGCTGGAACCAAAACTTCTAGGCTAGTCAAAATATATGGAGCACATGCACTGACCACAGTTTTGCACACTATGAACACTTCCCTTCTCTGGTGTCTTCAGAATTGTCACAGAAAGGTGTTGTAATGTTGCATCTGTCCACTTCTTGTAGAAATTGCTATAATTTTAAAAGTGGCATGAGAGAGAAAGACATAATGCTACAGGGCTTACATGGAGGGGTTGTTTTATTGGGAAAAGGGAATGGGAAAGGGGGAAGAGGAGGCAAGGGGATAGACCAGCCTTTGGTGTCAGGATCAGCAGAAGACAGAAGAAAAGAGAAGGGGGGAAGAGATGGGCAAGGCCCACCTTTAAAAGGGAATGTAGTTTGCCGGCAGTAGTGATGCACGCCTTTAGGATGTATCCTGTTAGGACCCCATGGGCAGGCCAGAACAAACAAAACACTTAAATAATAACATTCCTCTTTTTTATTTATTATAAAAACAGTAAGGCATTAGAAATGGATAGCATGTGAGGTGGAGATGAAGTTGCCATGTTCTTGAAACTACTTCCTACTGATCTGGGAGGTGTCATTTATCTTTGGGGATCTGAGAAATCTGGGATACTAGAGTAGTTAGTTGTTTTACTTCACTGTCCAGGTTCTGTGGAAGTATCAGGCAACACTTGGAACTGGCAAAATGCTGTTTGAAGCAGATCCAAGTTGACTCCTTGACTCCCTAGGGCTTAAAGCACCTGATCCTGTCCCATCACTATACCATCATCACCCAAACTTATTTGGTAGCCTTGTATCTCCAGCTCTACGGCCAACAGCTGGAAGTACTACTACATTAGCTGGTTAGGAATGATCAGTGGGTCTCTAAAAAGCATTCCACTGGGAGGAAGGAGGTGTAAACAATGACACCATTCCCATGAGTGAGGCAGAGAAGTAAAACCCAAGGGTCTGCAATTCCTAACATCACAGGAATTCAGAGAGGATCAATTTCAAGACAGCACAAGCTGCTCACTGATTTGTCAGATACAGTACAGTGGCTGAGAGCTTTGAACTTGAGAGAGACACAGTCACCTTCAAGAAAAGTCAGAAGGTAAGGACAGGACTGTTCAAGAAATGAATCCTCATATTCAAGGGCACGGTCAGAGATGGATAGTCCTGCCAGAGACCCAATTGCCAATACTGAATGAAAGGTGAAGCCACCAGTGAAAGAAAAGGCAAATTTGTTAAAGGAGGAAGAGAGTGGATCTGTTGAGGTTGGAACAGATAGGCAGGGTGCCAGCGTGAAGTGATTATTTTTTGGTGAGATTTGCCACTAAACAAACATGCCACGCACAACAGAATTAATGTAAGAGTTTATTGGGGGAGGGGGAAGGCGGAAGAGTGAAAAAGTGATAACCTCCTGGCATCTCTCAGGATCCGTGGCAGAATGTTGCAAAGCCCCTATAAAATATCAGGATATAAGGTGCCAGGAAGCAGATTTTTGGGTGACTTTTTCCCGATAAGTGAGGCAGAACAAGATCCAATGTTTTTTTTATCAAGTGAGGATCAAGTAAGAAAGGCACAAGCTGCTCAATGATTCGTTAATCGAGGAGCAGAGACCAAAGAGCAAAGACCAAAGGACCTGAGAGTTCAAGAAATGAGAAAGGCACAGGTCACCAAGCGAGGAGGTTAGAGACTCTGAGCTTGGGAGAGCCATGGTAGTTTGGTACCAGGGTTAACCAGGCCAAAATAGAGAAACTATGCTCTAGAGATAAGTTCTCACTGTGGGTAACAGGCAGAGGTGGGGGAGGGCGAGGGGCTTACCAATCGTGCCAGTGTTGAATGGAGGTGCCCAGTGATCCATCAGTTGGAGAAGCATGGTTGTTGAATGTGGACTGAATTCCAGGGTTCCAGCATGCCTCAGACTGCGGGTGAGCAGTAGGAAGTACCAGAAGAGCACTTCCTGGTCAGGGAACTAACATTGTAATTTTTAAAATGCCACGAAGAGAAGTCATGCCATGCAACAAAGCTCATGGAGGAGGTTTGTTGAAAGAGGAAAGAGAAGGGACAGAGAAGGGGCAGAGAGTGGGGCAGCGACTAGTTCCTGGGGGCCAGAGTGGTAGAAGAGAAAGAGAGAGACAGGGAAAGACAGGGGAGAGAGGAAGGAGAGAGAGAGAGAGAGAGAGAGAGAGAGAGAGAGAGAGAGAGAGAGAGAGAGAGAGAGAGAGAGAGAGCAGGCCCACCTTTTAAAAGGAAACAGCGAATGTGCAAAAAAGAGTGCTCTTTTTGTTTGCAGCCACAGGTCAGTCAGGTCAGTACAGAGGCCTGAATATCAATAGAAACATCAGCAGACTGGGCCTTAGTCTTCTCTTCTTCAGTCAACCAATGCTAGAGTATAGCCTATGAGTTATATATTTGTCAGCAGATGACATTGTGACTTGAGTAGGAACAGTAAATATTTGGGCAACTTCTCTGGGCATTCTGTTTTTCCAAACTCCCATCAGAATAGCCCACCAAGTATTTCAGGACTTCTTTACCCTGAAGCTACAAATTCTTCCACATTTTTTTTCATAAACCAATTCCAAAGACCTTAAAATAATGTGGTCAGAGCAACGATCCCACTCCTTAGTACCAATTTGCTGTATTGATAACTTTTTTTGTTGTGTTAACCAAATACCTGACTTAAAAACCACTTAATGGAAGAAGAGCTTAATTTGGCTTATAGTTTGATGGAATACTTCAAAACATCATGGTATAGTTGCTGCGTATATTAACATTGAACTTGCAATTAGGGAGCAGCCATGGGGAAATGATGTGGGGTTAGGCCAATCCTAGTGTCCTATTTCTATCAGCACGACCTCTTCAAGGTTCTACTAATTTCCTGAAAAGTACCAGTAGAAGACGAAGCGGGGACATTTCCTATCAAAACCAGAAAAAAATGTGTATGTCCAATTCTCTCCAATAAATGGTAAAAACCTATAAAAATTAATGTTCAAGGGCTGGGGATACAGCTTAGTGGAAGACTGCTTGCCTAGCATGTGCAGGGTCCTTTTTCAAACCCCAGTTCCACAAAAGAAAATAAAGCAAAAGACAAGTATCAAGAGATATCAAATTGCCAAGCTTTAGTTTGTCATGTTCATTCCTTTTTGTTCTGCCTAAGATATTCATAGTGTTTTATAAACTTGTTCTTCCTGAACATAGTGGAGCACCTGCAGAAACTTCAGAGCACTGGGAAGGAAATGAAAGAGACAATAGTTTACTATAGAGATGGTTCTGTGAAGGCTATCACAGGTTCTTGGCCTGTGCATTTCACATTAAGTGGACTATCAGTCAAGCACTTTGAGCATTCCCCCTTCTCCACTTTCCCAGAAGATTATTGCAGCATTGTGTTGTATGAGCAAAGAAAGGACCCTTTTTAACAGTTGATTCGTAGACTGTAATATCTGTAAACAGCCATTCACAGTATTCTAGTTTTAAAGCTGATTGGAATGGATCACATCCGTTCTCTTTTGTTTCTTTCTGATCTAAACAGTACTAAGGTGACTTTGGCACAGTCATGGTTTTAGTTTTTAACTTTTTGTATAAAGTTTGACAAAACTTGCCTTTGTTGATTGTTTTTAGCCTTGAATCACTTGTCTTGGTTGTTTATATAATTTCAACCTTAGTAATTTTTCTTTTTCTTGAACTCTGAAACTTGGGCAGATTTTTCTTTTTCTTTTATGTTTTTTTTTGTTTTATTATTGCTTATTTCTTTTGCTTGCTTTGATACTATTTCATAAGAGATTGTCACATAGTCAAATGCTTCATTACCTCAGTTGCTTATGGAGAACTCAAAGTATAATGGAAATGATACATTATTTAAATTTTAATTTTTTAACCATTGAGTGTCAGTTGCACTATATTCTGTATATGATTTCACATATGTGTGTGTGTATTTGTGTGTCTATATACAATATTGAATATTGGATATGGAAGGCAGTTGTCGATCACTTGAATTTAAATCATCATTTATCGGAGAAAGACTGAGAGAAGTCTTTCTTCAGCCGAGATGATATATATTCTGTTTTCTAATTTAAGAGAAAACATTGCATAGTAGTTGAGAATTTAGGAATGTCACCATGGTAGTGAACTGCAATAATCCCTACTCTTGGGAGGCTGAAGCATGAGGAATGTAAGTTCCAGGCCAACCTGAGATCTATAGTGGGTTCAGATCAGCCTGAGACATTTAGCAAGACTAATTCTGAAAACAAACAGACAAACAAAACTAACAGATAACAATAAAATAGAGTAAAAACCTGAAAAAAATAGGGCCTGGAATAAGAGAAAAAGGAGTTTGAATTCTAGATTTATTATTTTGCTGTGACTTCAGGTATGCCACACACTGGAAGTCCAGCTTTAAATATTTTAAGTGAGGATTGCAATTGTGTTCATTGTTATTTTCAGTGAGAAATGGATGATTGAACCCAAACCGATTACATGACCACAATGCCTGATAAGTAATGAGTTTTGCCAAAGCTAATAAAGGGATTGCTGCTTCTGTGTATTCATTTTTCTGTTCTCCTACTCCTGATATTTGAATACATAGTTCGAAGCGCTAGTATCTAAGTCATGTTCAGGATCTATGAAACTTCCTTAGCCCTGGGTTAGTAATGGTTGATCTTTGTAAAGAATTACTTACCAACTTTTCATTGTAGTATCATCAACTCCTCCCCGTAATAATTATTGTTATTATTCTAATTTGTTTTATAAATTCAGTAGCTCTGCATCGTGTACCTTCCGACTATGGAAAAAGGTCTGTGTAAATCTGGAGGTTACAATGTGAGAAGGCAGTTTCCATGGCTAGCCATGTGGCTCAGTGTAGAACATTTGAATAGAATGTATATCCTTGGTTTCATTCTCCAGCACAGCAGAAATGAACACATAACCCTTACTCTCCTGGGGCTCATTTCCTAGGGTAAAAGAGAAGCTAAATAGCTAAACACACAGTCTTTCATTTATGGATGTGAATTTGGGTAGCGTGTGCTCTGAGGTAGTGAAAGCAGGACACTGATTTGGTCTACTGGAGTGATGGAGGAGAATCATCTGTTTTGTGTTGATTTCATTGGTTAAATAAAGAAACTGCCTTGGCCCTTTAATGGAACAGAAACTTAGGTAGGCGGAGTAGACAGGACAGAATGCTGGGAGAAAGAAGCCAAGTCAGGCAGTCGCCATGATTCTCCCACCCGACACAGATGCAGGTTAAAATCTTACTGGTAAGCTACCACCTAGTGGTGGTACACAGATTATTGAAAATGGGTTAATCTATATATAAGAGCTAGCCAATAAGAGGTTATAACTAATGGGCCAGGCAGTGTTTAAAAGAATACAGTTTCTGTGTAATTATTTCAGGTAAAGCTAGTCGTGCGGAGCTGGGCAGGAACGTAGTCCACCGCAGCAGCTCCATATAACACTGGAGGATATGTCTTTAGGTTAATAGAACTACCTTGTCATATTTTAAAGACTAGTCTTTACAGAAATGTGGGATGGAGAAAAAAAAAAAAACTTTGCAATTTCTAGGACCTGCACAGAGAGAGACATGTGGCTAAAGCAAGCTTATGATATAGGTGAGAATGGGGATGAAGGATAAGTGCCTTGCTTATGGGAGTGGTTCCTGTAAAGTTCTCTCGGCTATCTTATAAACAAATGAGAAATAATTGAAACGTTATAGGCAGACAAATGCCATAACTAGGTATTTCAAAAAGAGAGATTTGAAATTCCATAAAGAATGAAGGTTAAAAGATCAGAAGCAGCTGCTGGTGGTAGGCAGTGTATTAGGGGTCTGATGGGGAGACATTAGATTTGAATGAGCCTACCAGATGTGCTTAGTCAGATACAAGGAGAGAGGTAAAGTCTCACTTCCTTTCTGAACTGAGCTGAAGACAGTACTATTTGAATAAGAGGAGAAGTTTCCCAGATGGGTCAAAACACACAGGAGGCCTGGTTTCTGGACAAAGTCATTGAAATGGAAATTGAAGGATGAGTATAAGTCAAGAGAAATCAGAATAAATACTTAAATTTATCTCATCAAGACAGAAATTCCAAGAGTCAGCGTAGCTCTGAATTTGGAGTGATACTGACACTTGTGCTTAGATTAATCAAGAGTTTATGTCCTGGTTCTTCCCGTTTTCATGGAATAGTGTTTTTTTTTTAATGATAATCAGATAAACAGCTTAAATGCACTAAAGTAATCACCTTTTAATAGAACTCTGGCGTAATCTGTTTAGGTTCTTTGATATAAATTAATTGAGTAGAATGTTAACATCCCAACATTCATCTAAAATCACAGTCGCTTGTTTTCCTTTTATTTTCTTTGAAAATTTTTTTATTGTTATTTTTTAAAGGGAGAAGGAGGATTGTCCCTGGGATAGAGGTGAGGAATTTGCAATCCAGAGAAGATTTGGGGTTTGGGAGAGGAGACAATTATAGCACACATTAGTGACCCAGATATGTTGAAGATAAAGCCCAGCATGTTGTCTCAGCAGAGCTCAGAGGCAGGCAGGACCTGTATTCTTTGTTTTTGACTCCTTTATGACTCTTTGGGAGTTTCACCTCCAGGTCCGCCCATATCCTCCCCTCATCCCTGCCATGCTACCCCCCACAAAAGAAAACAAATCAAAGGAAGCAAGCAAGTGAACAAAAGCAAAAGCAAACAACAAGCACACCAAAACAAGACCCACAAAAACAGAGAAATCTTTTTTGCTTTTCCTTTTTTTCCTGATCCTCCAACACCTCTTCATTCATCCTGGTGGCAGTGCAAGCTACAGTGTGCCAAATAGTTTACCTCTTTGTCCCATCAGTTTCATCGGCAAATGTGCATTGCCATGAGCCTCTGGTTTCTGGTACACCATCATTACTGGATCCTCACAGTAGCTCCTCTGGGATATCCTGTGGCTGTCATGGAGATCTTACAGGTATCATTCTACAGGACCAATGTCTTATGAACTCGAGCAGGTCCTAGATGGGGTAGATGCTCCTGTGGGTTAACCCAAGGCCTAAGGACCAGCTGTGGGCATAGATGATAAACAAGCTGGTCAGTCCAGGCTCCTGGAGCTACCTGCCACAGGTGAGGGGGTGGAATCAGCTCCTCTGTATGCATGCATTCAGGGTCTATTCACCCTGGCCAAATCACAGCCACTTGAAAGCAAGATACAGCCCTTGTAACTTTTAAAAATATTTGAAAGATTTGTATTATTTTTATTAGTTTTCAATGAGATGCTTGGTTTAAATCTGAATATAATATATAACTGAATGAGAAACAAATAAAATACAACACTATATTGTATGGTTTTGCTATATATTTTACTTATTGCAGAGTTTCTATGATTTCAACGTGATTTGTACTTGAACTACTCCTGTTTTTTCAAAGCACCAGGAGATACACAGGATGAAAATTAAGTATTTTACATTTGGAATTTTGTTTTCTGTATTGACAGCTATTCTCTTTGAAGGTCTGTGTATTTGTACATATATCAATTGCTTAGATTTCCCAATAAAGAAAAGACAACCAATAAAAATAAAATTAGAGGTAAGATCATGGGATTTATTTAGGATGCCTTGTTTTGCATGTTTTTATTTCCCACTTCCTGCCACATAATACAAGAGAAAAATAATTGTTCTAAGCCAGCAGAAAATCCACAGGAGTTTCTTTGCCTCTCTTTGTGCAAAGGGGGATGGTGATGAGCATTCTGTCCTGTTTTATTGACTAAATGGTATTTGTGAAATTTCAAAAGTATAAAAAGATGTCCTTTGCTCTCTGCTGTCCTCTTGGCCTGTGAAAATCCACAGGTATAGATTTTTGAGATCTTAAAGCTCAAAATAGGAAAGATAATGCAACAGTGAACTAAGCTTTCAACTATGCTCAAAAGATTATTGCCTTTAGCAAACAACTTTAGAAATTAAAAGAAAAATGGAAATTTAAGTTAGAGAAGGAAGACAGGAAGCAGGAAAGGAAGAAGAAGACAGTGAGATAATTGTAGGATGAGTATGTCTACAGCACAAAGCAACAGAGAGAGTACCTACTTCTGAAGTAGGGAATGCAAGAAAGAAAAGTTGTAAATAAAGGATGCTATCAAATTCATTAACTAAAAGTGTAAGAATATTGGTGAAATTGAAAGTGAAAGGGGAGGATAATCTTATAAGAAAAGATGAGATACACTGGCTAGGTCTTGCACTACATATCTTACCTAATAATTTATAAGAGAAGATGAGATACATAGGATAGGTCTTGCATCACATATGATACCTAGTAATGACAGTTTTTAAATGGGCAATAGATGTGCGAAATGAGGAGGAATAAGGGGTGAGCATTTCTTCTAAGCTGAACCATTTATGAAAGCCTCCACACAGAATACGCTCAGCTCAGGGCTGTGAACACAGAACAAAATAAAATATTCAGACGTAGGATAGAAAACCTTTGAAGACTATAGTTAAAGAAGAAATTCATTATGAAAAATAAAGTTGACTGGGTATGGGGGTAGGAATGGCTACCTGCAATGAAGAAAGAAATTGCCTGTCACTCAGTTTCTCATCTGCAACACTAATTGCCAGTGAGTACCTACGAAATATGCCTTTGGGAAGTCAGCGAAAGAATTGCAACTCTGGCTTCCCTTTGTTGGCTAGCACAGACTAGTTTATCACCAAGCTCCAGGGATTCTCCTGTCTGAATCTCTCCCCATCACTGTGGCTGCAGGCACATACTGCTTCTGTTCACTTTGTACATGGTGCTGAAGATGGAACTCAAGTCCACATGCTGCTAAGGCAAGCAATTTATACACTGAATTATCTGTCAAACACGTCAGTGATATGTTTACATCATCTATAGTCACTGTGTTGGACTTTGGGTCTCTAGAGATTATGCATAAATGCAAGTTTGAGTTTTTATTTTTGGACCTATGTGTCCTAGATCCTGATCCCACATAGCCTAATAACAATCTTCTTTTTCTTTTCATACATGAATTGGCTTTATAGATGCTACACAAATGTAAAATGATACAATATTTTTTTTCTATGTTGGGCTCATCTAATTGGACATAGCATCAGATTCATACATGTTATGACAATGGTAAAGCTTCTTTCTTCTTATGACTGACTAGTCTTTGCTGTATGTGTTTATTATTAATTATCCATCTGCCATCAATAGTTTGTTTCCATTTTTGGGCCATTGTTATAGTTACCAAGCAAGTACAAATAATTCTAGAAAACTATTTCTTTTTTATATACATATATCCACTTGGAATTGCAGAGTGCACTGGCTAGGTTTATTTATTTGTTTGTTTGCTTCTGTCAACTTGATAAATGTTACAGTAATGTAGGAAGAGGATACTCAACTGAGAACATTTCTGCATTATTTTGGACCTTTGGCAAGTTTGTGAGGTATGTTCTTGTTTGATGATTGACATGGGAAGGCTGAGCCCACTATGGTAGGTGTCATGCCTGGGCAGATGGGCCTGAGCTGTATGAGACGGCAGATTGAGCAATCCAGGAAGCAAGCCAGTATGTGGCATTTCTCCATAGTCTCTGATTTTGTCTGCCATTGTCCTTTTTGTCTTAAATAAAGAAATTGGATCACAAGAAAATCTATTAGTGTCTTTAGCATTGCAGAGAACTGATAGACTGGAAACTGTCAGACAAGTTAAGAGACTTTTAAATATTAGCCTCAATTATAGGCGGCAGATAATTGGGTTGGAGTAGAGCAAGTGGAATTGAAAGGAAGATGGATCCAGGGAGAAAGAAATGGAGAGGGTTGCTGAAAGGGAATCAGAAACGGAGATAGAGTCAGGATGAGAGAAAATAAATTCAAAGAGTGCTGAAATGTGTAGTTTAGATTACAGGTATTACGATCAGAATGACTACCAGTGATCTGCAAATTGGTAGATTGTTTTTGTTTTGCTGATAATCAGCAAACGTAGAAATGATTTATTTATGTGTCTGTTTTGGGGCTCTCAGTACATCAGAGGGATGGTTAAAATTCTTAGCAATTAGCAATAGAACAAAAGAGAATACAAATACAGTTGAGTACTTTGCCAGACTCATCAAATATGATTTTGATGGGGTAAAAACATCTAATGAGGACACAGTGATCAACCAAGCAAACAGACCATTTGGCCTGAAGAGTAATATCAACAGAGGCCTAGTCTACTAAGTTGATGTTGAGGGATGGTGCTAGCAGGTTGGTGGACTTTAGCCAAGACATACAGCATTATGGGAAGCCAATGAAGTTGAACCTCTGGGATTCTGAGTGATCATTATTTGCAGTTGTGTGCTGTAATTTACCTGGACTAGAGTTTCTATTGCAGAATTAAACACATTAGTTTCTTAGCTTCCACAGTACATTTACGTTTTTATTGAAATAGTTATCTGAATAGTTTGCTCATTATAACAGAAGTTTTGTGGGGTATAAGGCAATTAATGAGTATAAAGGGACAGATGAAATATTCAATCAATGTGAAACAAAATTTGAATTAGTTTCTATCATACCAGCTAGAATATTGGAATACAGAAAGTCTTTAGATGTTAATAGTTCAACTCAGCTGGCTGTTTTTATAATTGGATCTGATGTAAACAATGGTTCATCATCTACTAATGCATAAAAAATCACTAATGTTTATTTATACTGGAGTCATTGTAAGAACTATGCAAGGGACTAGAGCAACAATGGTTCAGTAGTTAAGAGCATTTGCTGCTCTTGTAAAGGACCTGAGTTCAGTTCCTAGTGTTCATGCATCCATATCAACCAGCTCACAAACAATTCTTTCCTTCTGTTCCAGGGTCTGATGCCCTGTTCTGGTCTCTATGTGAACCTGTATTCAAATATATATACCCACTCACCCACAAAGACTTATAAATAATAAATAAAATCTTAAAAATAAAAGGAAAACTAGGAATAAAAGTGTGTAATGCCTAACACAGAATATTGAAAACTATTCTATAAAAGTGCATTTGTTGCTGCTGCCTTTATTATATTTATTACTGCTGTTAAGTAGACTTCTAGAGCCAACTACAAGTTTATAAAAAGTCTACATGCAGGAAGCTTTTGCAGGATATCTTTAAGTGCTATCAGCTACAAACTAAGCAGGAAATACTGTTGTGGTGGTTTGAAAGAAAATGGCCAATCAGTTGGTGGTCATGCACTCATTTAATCCCAGCACTTAGAAGGCAGAAATAGGTGGGTTTCTGTGATTTCCAGTCCAGCCTGGTCTGCAGAGCTAGTTCCAGGACAGCTAATGGCCTCCAAAAGGAGTGACACTATCAGGAGGTGTGACCTTATTGGAAGAAGAATGTTACTGTGGGAATGGGCTCTGTGGTCTCTTTTGCTCAAGCTTCCCTTACTGTGACTGTCAGTTGACTTCCTGCTTCCTTCTGGTCAAGATGTAGCACTCTCAGCTCTAGCACCACATCTGCATGCATGCCACCATGTTCCCTGTATCATGATATAATGAACTGAACCTCTGAAACTGTAAGCAAGGCACACCAATTAAATGTTTCTTTATAAAAGTTGCCATGGTCCTGATGTCTTTTCACAGCAATAAAAAAATCTTAACTAAGAAAGAAGTTGGTACCAAGGAGTGTGGTATAGTCTGTGTGTGATAGGCCTGACCATGTGTGTTTGGAGGAATTTAGACTTTTGAAAACAGTGGAATGCTTTAAGCACTGCTTAATGGGTCATACTGGTAGGAACATGAAAGACAATAGTGCTGATGATGATTTGAAATTGAAAGGAGTTGGCTCAAGTGGTTTCAGAGAATAATATTAGTATGTTGCCTAGAGATCATTCTTGTTATATTTTGGTGGAGAGAGTGACTACCTTTTGCCCTTGTCCAATGATGCTGCCTGACACTAAAGCCAGGAGTTTTAGATTAATTCCATTAACAGAAGAAATTTCAAAACAGCCTAGTTTTTGATCTATATAATCTAATATAGTATAAATCTAATGAAGATTTATAATTTAAAAGAACAAACTGAGCAGGGTAAATTACAAAACAAAAGTAAATTTGGAGTGAAAAGGAGCACCAGGAAGTGTAATAATTCTAAATCCAATGTTTAAGAAGATAAACAGATTAAGAAATAAATAAAGGGAGTGGTGACCTCAGGGCAAGATCCTACCAAGTTAAATTTCCAACTTGAGAAATGGAATTAAAGAAAAGTTTAGAGCCAGGTGTGTTAGATGCACGTCTTTAATCCCAGAACTGGAAAGACAGAGGCTGGCAGATCTCTAAGTCTGAGGTCAGTCAGGTCTACAGAGTAAGTTCAGGACAGCCAAGCATAGGCAGTGAAGGACAGAAAGCTGGTGAAGACATAACTGGATGAGGAGACAATTTTCCATTCCCAGTAAGCAGCAAAACTTGGCAACTTTGATCACATGGTTTTGGCTTTAAAGGTAAGGATAAAGAAATGGGTCCTAGAATTTGCTTCTGTTCCTTAAATTAGCCAATGAGACCAGGGGTGTCAGGGATGTCCCTGAAAGGAGGGCTAGTAGAGAGGTCATGGCTTGAAGCTGTGAAGTTGAAGCCTGTATTGCCTTGGAGAACCCAAGAAGTTAGAGATATCAGAGCCATTGGATATCTGCTGAGGAAAGCTGATAATAGTGAGTGGAAGCAGCCCAAAAGAAACAAGTGTGTGGGCAATAAACAAACCTGAATGGAATTGGAGACCCAAAGAGTGTTTTAACATCAGACATGGAACTTGAGAGTTTGGAGTTTGCCCAGTTGGTTTTAGGCTTTGTTTTGATCCAGTATTTCCTTGCTATGCTTTCTTTCCTGCATTTTGAAATGGTATCATTAAGTGTTGGAAGTACGTGCATGCCTTTTGATTTTGATTATTATCGGTGATTTTGGTTAAGAGATTGCCAACCATTTCAGAAGAGACTTTGGACTTTGACATAATTTCAAGGCTGTTAAAGACTATGGGACTTTTGAAGTTAGACTGAATGAATTTTTTTTTCTTTTTTTCTTTATTTATTTATTAAATATTTCAGTCTCTTCCCCACCTCCGCCTCCCCTTTCCCTCCCCCCCCCCCCATCCATTCCCCCCCCCCAAACTGCCCAGGCTCCCACAAAGCCACTACATGCAGTAGGATCAAAGACCCATTGCCACTGTTCTTGATGTCTCAGTAGTCCTCATTGTCCGCTATGTTCAGTGAGACCGGTTTTAACCCAGGCTTTTTCAGACCCAGGTCAGCTGGCCTTGGTGAGTTCCCGATAGAGCATCTCCATTGTCTCAGTGTGTGGGTGCACCCCTCGCGGTCCTGAGTTCCTTGCTCATGTTCGCTCTCCTTCTGCTCCTGATTTGGACCTTGAGATTTCAGTCCGGTGCTCCAATGTGGGTCTCTGTCTCTGTCTCCTTTCATCGCCTGATGAAGGTTAATATTCAGGAGGATGCCTATATGTTTTTCTTTGGGTTCTCCTTCTTCTTTAGCTTCTCTAAGAACCCGAATTGTAGGCTCAATGTCCTTTATTTATGGCTAGAAACCAAATATGAGTGAGAACATCCCATGTTCCTCTTTTTGGGTCTGGCTTACCTCACTCAGGATAGTGTTTTCTATTTCCATCCATTTGCCTGCAAACTTCAAGACTGAATGAATTTTTACATTGTGATATGACATTATGAATCTGCTTACAAGTTTGGGTGCCAGGGAGTGGAGTGTGGTGGTTTGAATGAAAGTGGCCCCCAAAGGGAGTGGCACTATTAGGAGGCATGTCCTTTTTGGAGGAAGTATGTCACTGTGGTGATGGGCTTGGAGGATTCTTTTGCTCAAGCTTCCATTAGAGTGACTCTTAGTTGACTCCCTGCTGTCTTCTGATAAAGATATAGTACTCTCAGTCCCAGACAACCTCGGGCTGCATACTTCCATGTTTCCTGTCATAATTGTAATGGACTGAACCTATGAAATTGTAAGAGTGCCACCTCAATTAAATGTTCATTTTAATAAGAGTTTTCATGATCATAGTGTTTCTTCAGAGCAGTAAAAACCCTAAAGACACACTGAGTCTGAATTGTTGAGTAAGTAGCTGAGTAAGGGACACACAGGGTCTACATGCATTTTTGGTAGTACAGAATGAGCTGACACTTGGCTTTTCTGGAATGCATCACCATATCCTGTCTGTGGAAGTTACACTGGTCATTCTGATTAAATCACAGTTGGTAAAACAGATATTCTGAGAAGAACAGGGATAGAAAATCAGAACACCGATTCTTGTATATATATATATACATATATATATATATATATATATATATATATATATATATATATATATATATATGTATATATATAAACCCATATTTGGTCAATATAGAGCAATATAGAGTCATGTAATTGAATGTCTTACAAAACAGCAGGATCAGATTTCTCAAGTTGTGGAACCTAGGAAGTTCAAGATCAAGATTCTGGCAAGTTGGTATCCGATGAGGTTTTACATCCTGGTTTGTTTTCAGCCTTCTTCCTAGGTCCTCCTAAGACAGGGGAGGTAAGGAAGCTTTATAGAGTGAGTTATGTAAGAGCCTAGTGTAACTTCACTATGGTGGTTCACTCTTATGATCTCATCATACACCTAAAACCTTATCTCCTAATTGTACCATGCTGATAGCATATATGGGAGTTTTTAGAGGATAAAAACATTAACTCTATACCAATACAGACATGCCATTTCTGTTTCTATCATTGAGTTCCTGAAGCTTTGTAGTTTGCCAAAGTAACAAGTTTACTTAACACAATTTTAGTGGTTGAAGTTTCAAGATTGGGTAGACTAATGTATTTGGGTTGTGGTGAATGACCTTATTGTGGGTGCCCATGATGTATGACAGCATGTTGACAGAAGTCCTTTGAGAGTTACTATGTGGTGAGATAGAAATTCTGAGAGTAGGAAGAAGTTACCTCCTTTTCTTTAACACCTCACTTGCTTGAGTACTAACCCATTCTGAAGAGAAGTGTCATTCTCTTTTTAGAATAGTGCTGCCAATGATCTAAGTACCTTCTCTTAGGCTCTACCTCTCAAAATGTCTTATTCTGTCCCATACAGGTTCAAATCCTAAAAGAGATCTTGTAAAGAGAGGTCTTGTCCTGCAGGCAGGACAAGCTGTTGGTCAAAGGTTTTATGCCTGCATTGGTGGTCAAATCCTTCTACTTGAAGCCTTGCATAGCTACAAAAGATAGCCTGTTCAGGCTTGGTGTCCTCCATTACATATGATAGAGTTATTCTGATAGATTCCATGGAGTTCCCTTGCAATAGGTTTCTACCTTGCCCCAAATATCCCTCAATTCCAGTTCTTTCTTCCAATATTTACTCTTCAGCATTTGCTCCCTTCTGTTCCAACCCCCCCCCCCAGTGCCCCCATGAAAACTATTCTATTTCCTCTTTCCAGGAGATCCTCTGTCTCCCCTTAAGCCCTCCTTGTTACTTAGTCTCTCTGGGTCTATGGACCATAGTATGATTATCTGTTACTTTATAGCTAATATCCACTTATAAATGAGTACATGCCATGTTTTTTTTTTTTTAATGGAGTACAGATGTAACCAGAATTCTCAATGGAGGAAACTCAAATGGTCAAAAAACACTTAAATAAAAGTTCAATGACCTTACCTTCAGGAAATCAAAATGATCATGAGATTCAATCTTATAACTATCAGAATGCTAAGATAAAAAACACAGTGACATCTCATGCTGGTGAGGATGTGGAACAAGGGGAACATTCCTCCATGAGAGGTTGTAGGGTGCAGTCACTTTGAAATCAGTATGGTGGTTTCTCACAAAACTGTGAATCAATCAACCTCAAGACTCAGTTATACCACTCCTGGGCACATACTCAAACTGCAGTATGCGTCATCCTGTCACAAGGACACTTGCTCAACTGTGTTCATAGCGGCTTTATTCATTCACATTTACAAAATGGGGTACTACTCAGCTGTTAAAAACAATGACATCATGAAATTGAAAAAATCATCCTGGGTAAGATAAACCAGACCATGAAAGATGGTTTAGATTTGTATCTACTTCCTTATATTCCCTTTATTTAACATCCCTAAACCTTAACGTTCATCCCACAGAGTTCATTTTCCTCATCATTTCAGAGCCATGACTCTTTACTTAAGCCAGATATGGTTTGAAGGACCTGTGCAATTCTGTAAGGGTATGGCCAGCTTTAATAGTACGCATTTTTATCCTGCTTCACATTGAAAGCAGTTCATTTGCGTTCGACTTTTATGCCATTGACGAGCTTTGAACTACTCCAGGATCCTGGCAGTAGTACATTTGGTTTGAACTGAATTAATGCGTAATAAATCAATTTCTCTAAAGGTGCTTGCAGCTTTGTTTTGTGAAGTATAGAATGCTATCAAAACTCATTCTTAATCTCAAAGGGTTATAGAAACATGCTAGCATATAGTGGACACAAACAAGTGTTTCTTAGAGGTGATATGCATTGTATCACAGAAGGAGGTATTGATTGGATGTATCACTTTAGTACAATTTTCAAAAATGGAATATCAATGAAATATTGATTATGTTTAGGATAACCTTGAATACATACATATCTGTGTTGGTTTCAATTCATTAGTAAGTACTTTTGATTTGGTTTGAAGTAATATATGAAGAAATAAAGTTTTGGAAATATTAATGTAACAAGATCCTATGCAGGAAATGAAGAGATCAGAAATTATATAGTTCTGTACCCACTTTTGGGGCATCGTAACAACTTTACTTATCTGTACGTCTCTCTCTCTCTCTCTCTCTCTCTCTCTCTGTGTGTGTGTGTGTCAGTGTTGGTTGTCTTGCTCAATCACTTCTCACCTTATTATTCTGATATGGAGTCATGAGCTGAACCTGGAGTTCAACCCTTTGGCCAAACTGACTGTCTATTGATTCCTAGGAATCTTCTTGTCTCAGCCTTCCCCACAGATGAATTACAGGCACTTAGCTGTTACACCTGTTTTTGTTATATTGGTGTTGTTTGTTTGTTTGCTTTACATGTGTACTAGGAATCCAGTCTTAGGTATTACTGTGTGTGCAACAAACACCTTATTGATTCAGACATTTTCTAAATCCTCTATAGCCTTCTTTTGTATATGTATTCTGAACTCAACTAAAATATAATATGTTGGTTTTATGTCTTTAAATACAGCTATATCATAGGACAGATAATGCATATGTGAAAAAATATCAGGCTAATAGACAAACTCTAAATAAACTGTGTTTCCTTTGAATGAAAATGACCAAAAGATTTCCCTGTAACCCACACTGACCATGCCTTCAGCTCATCGCTGAGACAAGGGGATTTCAGATCTAATTTTCCTTGTTCTGTGACATTCTAGTTAAATGAATGTCCCCGATCCTCGTGCCATTGACTCACATGATAATGTGTGCATAGTACTCCAAGGTAATCATGATCATTTGCAATTATAAATGTCCTGTTATCAATTAATTTGCAGTTCACCAGTAACCATCTGATTATCTCTATCAAAGCTGCACTGGAATGATAATTACATCAAGAGTAATTATCATATAATTGCACATAATTATCTGTACCTTATTAAGTGCTCACATGATTAAAATATTTCTGGTCAAATAAAAATTACCCAGGGTACTTTTTATTTTGAAAATAAGAAAAGTTGATTCCTTGTCTTGTCTTCTTTGGGTAAAGTGTACCTGACTGTGTGACATTCCCATAATGTCCCATAAAAAAATGAATCACTAAGGAGAGGGGGAACAGATTTTATTAATATAACTCCATATCCATCGAATGAAGTTGAGATAATAAACTCCAACTTCCAGCATGGATGAGTGCTTTTCCTGCAGTAGCTATCACAGAAAATATTACCCTATTAAGAGTGTACACTATGAATGTCATTGAGGACAATGTGTTTTTCATGTCCAATGCCACCATTATCAATTTGACATAGATCTTTCCCCCATCATATCCTTTCCTCAAAACTTTTAATAGTCACCTGCCTCTACTGAATATGTACATTAATTTCCAAAGGCTATGTTTAAGGTGGAATGAATTACATATTTGCTTCCAGAAGGATCTCCTAAACTGTTTTGAGAGAAATTCTTTGGGGAACAGTGACACATCCCAGCACTGTCTTCCAGACCGCAAACTGAGACACATAGGCAAATCTATTTCTCTAGTAGCCACCTTAAAACACACATGTTCACAGAATCACAGACACACACATATACACACACATATAAACAGAGAGAGAGAGAGAGAGAGAGAGAGAGAGAGAGAGAGAGAGAGAGATACTTGTAAGAGGAGCTGGAGAGGTGGCTCAGTGGCTATTTTACAGAGGACTTCAGAAATTCTCTTTTAAGTGCTCTTTTTTATTTTTAATTAATTAATTAATTAATTTATTAAAGATTTCTGCCTCCTCCCCGCCACCGCCTCCCATTTCCCTCCCCCTCCCCCAATCAACTCCCCATCCCTCATCAGCCTGAAGAGCAGTCAGGGTTCCCTGCCCTGTGGGAAGTCCAAGGACCTCCCACATCTTTCCAGGTCTAGTAAGGTAAGCATCCAAACTGCCTAGGCTCCCACAAAGCCAGTAAGTGCAATAGGATCAAAACCCAGTGCCATTGTTCTTGACTTCTCAGTAGTCCTCATTGTCCGCTATGTTCAGCGAGTCCGGTTTTGTCCCATGTTTTTTCAGACCCAGTTCAGCTGACCATGGTGAGTTCCCGATAGAACATCCCCATTGTCTCAGTGTGTGGGTGCACCTCTCGTGGTCCTGAGTTTCTTGCTCGTGCTCTCTCTCCTTCTGCTCCTGATTTGGACCTTGTGAATTCAGTCCGGTGCTCCAATGTGGGACTCTGTGTCTGTCTCCTTTCATTGCCTGATGAAGGTTAATATTTAGGAGGATGACTATATGTTTTTCTTTGGGTTCACCTTCTTATTTAGCTTCTCTAGGATCACGAATTATAGGCTCAATGTCCTGTATTTATTGCTAGAAACCAATTATGAGTGAGTACATCCCATGTTCCTCTTTTTGGGTCTGGCTACCTCACTCAGGATAGTGTTTTCTATTTCCATCCATTTGCATGCAAAATTCAAGAAGTCATTGTTTTTTACTGCTGAGTATACTCTAATATGTATATATTTCATACTTTCTTCATCCATTCTTCCTGATTGGAAGTTTTGACTCCTTGTAACTCTGGATTCAGGGAATCTGGTGCCCCCTTTTGGCCCACCTGACTTCTTACACATATGTGACATAAAGGCATACTAATACACATAAATAAAAAAAAAATTAAAAAAAAGAACAGCAAAATGCAAGTAAAACTAATGTTAGTCCTACATTTTACTTGAAACAATTATTAATTTAATCAGTATAAAATTTGTTAATAGTATATTTTACTGCTGTAGTAGTAGCAAAACTTAGAAATCTTGTTCATGTTTTACTTGTGGAATATCTCAATTTTAATTGGCAATATTTGGCATGGTCAATAGTCTGATATAGATTTGTGCATTGAATTATATGATGCAGTTGTGTTGTTCACACGTTGTGGTAAAATAAGACAAATCTACATAATAGTTTTCTCTAGTTCTATTCTTCTCTGATTAGTTTATGTTCCTTTATCACATTAAAATGCAACCAGTCTATCAAAATTCAAAGCTACATAAAATATTTGTCAGATTAAGAATGTAAACTAACATGTGTGAACATATCTATTAGATCTTATTTGATGCTAGCAATTTTTTTTTCATTGTAAATTCTTCTTCATGGTAACCCAGAATGATATATTTGAGTAGTTCATTGTACATTTTGTAAAATGAAGCTTAGAAAATTTAGCCTTATGAATATTATGTAGCAAAAAGTAGCTTTGGGATCTTAATTTCTGACATTAAATGTGTGTAACAGTAGATTCTGTCTCATGATCTCAATTCCAAAAGTGTCTGCTTTTGGGCTAGAGGGGCACTCAGTGCTTGAGAGTGGCCACTATTCTAATAGTGGACCCAGCACCAATGTGAGGTGCCGTCTAACCTCCTGTAACTATAGCTCTATGGATTCTGACACTTCAATCCTCAGTAGACAGCTGAAATTGCCTGGATACCACCACTGACCCTCCCACACACTTTCCCACAACATATATAATTCAAAAACAGAAGATTTTTAAAAATGCATAGTTTGCATGTTTTGTTTCACTAATGTGTCTAGTAAGAAGACTTGGAGTGACTTTGCTAAGTATTGTGTAATTGATTTGATTTGAATAAATTTGGGATGACTGACTTTTAGGGTTAGCCTTATCTTGCATCATTCTTAAATTAAATTTCACAATCCACACCTTTCAATGCTGTCTTCATAATTAGATGTACCCTCATAATCCTAAATCCAGCATAAATTGTCCTCTAGTGGCATTTAACAGAGAGTTTGTCAACTCTCATGAATACTCAGTCTACCACTGGGAATAACTCAGTGACTGACAACAGTGCCTTAGCAACCTTCTGATTGTAGTTACAGAGGAAATTTACCTTGGCTTGAAGAATCACATGCCACTGTGATTGACAGAGTCTATAAGACAATCAAGGTCAAACCCTGAGTGAATTCAGTACGTGGCTATGTGCACTGACAGATAAGTCATGTGTCAAATATTGCCTAGCCATCTGCTTACTCCTCGTGATTAGGCTAGGCTTGCGATGTTTAACATTTTATTGAGGCCAATTCTCTGGGAAACACATTTATAGTTTATCATCAAAATGCACTTTATCTGTGAAAAAAAAAATGATTCAGCCTGAAAAGAATTTGAGAAAACATCCATTGTAGAACTCCAGTATGACATTGTATTACAAAAACTTTGCGTGATTGTCATAGCTGTTATAAAATGTTTTCATTTTAAAGTGATTGATGTATTATTAATGACTTTATAATCTATAATTTGGTTAAAATTGATGCTGAAAATGACATCCACGACTTTGTGAATACTTTCTTATTAAGTGATTATAAACCTTGACTTCTAGTGGTTTTAGAAGTACTGATATGTCTCAATACTATTAGCCTATCTACATACACAGAGTGGGTAGTGAGAGATGCCTTATAGGAAATTGTGTACATGAATTTGTAAAATATGTCAAAAAAAAACCCAGGCATTGAAACCATTTGAAGGTGAAGCCAGTCGTCATATGTTCATTGTACTTGGAGCGGAAGTGAAGGATCTGTTGTCTAATCAGATGGCACATCCTGCTGTAACTCTTGTGCCTTTGGAAAGAATCTCAGCTATGGGGCTTATCAACTAACACTTAAAAGCCAAAGCTGCTTTTTTCAATGATGATTAACTTCCACTCTTTACAAATTCCAGTTCCCTTTTAATTGGGCTGCTAAAAATACTGTTTCCGGGATTGAATCTAGTTCTGTAGTAGAATGCTTGCCTAGAATACTTAAAGCCTCAGGTTCCTTCTTTAGCCTGCATGAAGGAAGCCTAGCTGATCATATGTTGGGAGGGTGATGGGGTGAGATGAGTAAATATGAACTCATAGTCCAAGAAAACAGAAATAGCAACAGTTTGAATAGTTTGTCATTTGCATTTCTCCATATCAATAAACATTTCTGAAGCAAATAGCAACGGACAACACTGTCTTATAATCAATAACATGATATTCTATAACTTTCTGACACTCTGTGGAGATGAAAACTGAGGTTTGGAAAATCAGCAAGTATTCTTGCTAGTTCTATAGGGTCTGTCCAGTGACAATCATTGGTGAGTGGATCATTACTTATCAGCTAAAATATATTTATTTTCCACTCAGCACTTTTCTCTCCTCCTTTCCCTTTCTCTCCCTTCTCTTTCCCTCCTATGTTCTTTTGACTCCACTCTTTCCCCTCTTTCTCTCTCTTCAAATGGAAGATACCAAATAAATGTACAGGAACCCTAACTTAATTGAGAAAAGTCCATTGATTCCAACAATGTTTATAGATATATTAACTATAGCTTGTCTATTTTATTACAAAGTGTGTAATCTGTTAGAATTTTTCACTAATAAACAGAGAATTTCTGATGCCTACCATGCATTATGAACTGTCTGAAATAATATTTAAAATATGACTATCAAATAAAATAAGTACCAAGTATAGATAAAATTGTATAGATTATAAATTATACAAATAGATTATTGAAATTTTAATCAATTGAATAAAATTATTAAATATGCAATGGACTATTAAATAGATAAAGTATTATAGCATTAATAGAAAAATATGCCTTTATATAATCCAATTATTGGTAACATGGAAGCTGTTTTCTAAGCAAAGCTTGCTCATAAGTTTGTTTTTGTCTTTTGGAGAACTGACATTTTAAAGATAAAGCCACCAGCTCAGCATGTATATTTTGTTTCCTCCTGAATGATTGTATTCAACTTAAAATGACTGCTCCTAACAGCAGGTGCTCTCTTCTCTGTTTTGAATTATATTGAACATGTTTTTCGTGTTCATAAATACTGAAAAATCAAGTGTGAAAATGCTGAGATAAAAGAGCTATATGCATATGGAAAGAAGGTAAAATATTAGGTGAAATCCATAGATTCTCTAAGGAATAATTCTCAATTATGATAACTAACTTTGTGTACCCATAACTTTAGAAATTCCTTCATTGTTTTCAAAACATATGTGAAAGCAATAAACAGAACTTCTCATTAATTATGAGAAAAATAAATAGCTTTAGTTTGGTAGTATTAGATATTCATGATAGACATGTTTTTACTGGTTTGTGTTGTGTGTCTATTTGTGTGTGTGTATGTGAGCGAGAGAGACAGAAAGAGAGAGAGAGACAGAGAGAGAGAGAAAGAGAGAGAAAGACAGAGAGAGGAAGACAGAGAGAGGAGAGAGAGGGGGAGAACGAATTTGTGTTACAGTGATAGATTTCAGGTCACTCATATTTGCAAGGGAAATACTTTACCATTAATATAGTACAACTTAACATTTTTAAAAGCAATTATCTTTTAACAATTTTAGAGTGTTTGTACTAAGATGCCAGGGGTATTTAACTGACAGATCCATACAAATTTTATCATCCGAGCACTTTAAAGAAAATTTATGTTCATGTATGTTTTATCAGTTTCTGAAGAGGGTTTAGAAGTCACAGTGGAGTTTTGCTTGGTTAGACGTATTTTGATTTTCTTTCTTTACCTCTACCCTGTCCTTTTTATTTGATCTTTATTTTGATTGTGTTGGATAATGCCTGTTCTCAGAAATGATTAGGACTTTGTATTTTCTGACCGTGAGGTAGTTCCTTAATTAAGACCCTTGTTACACATATCTGCTCTGTGTTAGGAGAGAAGCAACAGGAAACTTTGTGCTTGTCTCTTTCACCTTATTGAGCATGCACACTGCTTAACTAGATGGTGGATAATTGTAAAAGTATCAGTTTTCTAATCATAGTTTTATAGATCATAATATTGCATAAGGATGCTCACCTACTCCAAACAAACTTCAAAGACAAAAGATGTGGACTTTTTTCTTAAAAAGGAAAAAAAAAATATGTTCAGAACCAGACCATTTTCTTTAGAGTACATTCTAAGGCAAAATCTTTTCATCTACATGGACAGAAAGTATTCCATTCTTGTGAAAATATATATTATTTTTTTCTGAGAAGGGATGGGGGAGTATTTTCTTGCATAGTGGAAATGACAGTGAATTGTGGTGTCTGGGATCTTAAACACCTGCTGTCAGTCCAGACTGGGGACACAGGATAATTGAGAACTAAGAAAGGAGGCTGACTTAGTCACTGTTGACTCCTTTGGTGTTTCTAGGCCATCTATTCCTGTATGAACTGCTTGGTGCTATAGTTTGAATGTTTGTTCTCTCTCTGTAATTCATGTGGAAACGTAATCCTCAGTGGAACATCATTGGTTGACTGGCCCTTTAGGAAATGGTTCGGTCTAAGTGTTGTATCCTCATGTGTGGGACTAGTACCTGGTAAGACAGCTTAATGGGATAATCCATAGCTTCTATTCTTTCTGCTGTGTTAATAGACAGCAGTCAAGAATCATGTTAGAAACAGAAAAATCATCCACAGACACCAAACACAGTGAATCCTAGAATTTTGATATTTCAATCTGTACAACCATGTTGACATGTTTTGTTTTTACGCATGACCTGATCTGTGGTATATTTTTTTCACAGTAGGAGTATCCGGTTGAAAACTGCCTGGACTGACATTCAGAGTTCTGGTGCCTATGGTCTTATACCCTTAGTGTCCCTACTCTCATAGGAAGTCTTGATTTGATTGTGACTTGAGCTCTGCTCAGAGCTTGACACTTGGTGATCTGCACTTGTTCGTTCATTCCCAAAGAAATACACAGAAGTCTATGCTAATCATAAACTGATTGTCCCAGTAGCTCAGACTTTTTATTAACTCATATAAGTTATATTAGTCCACTCTTTTCTGTGTTAGCCATGTGGCTTGGTACCTTTTTTCAGTGAAGCAGTCACATTTTGCTTGTTAAGTGTCTGGCTTCCTCTATGTCTGAGTGAAGACTGCAGACTGAAACATTCCTCTTCCCAGAATTCTTGTTGCCCTGACTCTTTTTTTCCTGCCTGGCTATATGTCAGTCAATGTTTATTAAAAATATAAGTGACAGGGTACAGACCATTATTTTAAAGCACTAGCCTTTGTTAGATTCCCCTCTTCTCTCTGCAGAAATCCCCTGAAGCAAATGTTCGATTTTGAACAAAAAATAAGACAAATTATTCACAAGCGCCTCTTTCTCTATTCATATAACTTTGTAAAGGTTGATTTTTTCCCCTCTCCTGTAGAATGTCCTGATTTTAGTTGCATGTCTGTAATTACAATAAAATCACTTTGACCAAAAGAAAGGTTCTATTTAATCTTACAGTCCATCATTAAGAAAAGCCAGGGCAGCAATCCAAACAACCACTTGAAGCAGAAAGCATAGAGATTCCTTTCTCAGATGCTCCCAAATGCATCAAATTGACAGTTAAATCTAACAAGAACAACTCCCAAATATGTATGCAACTTTTGGAATCTTGCTCTCTTCAATTAGATCTAATTGAGTGTTCGAGATATTTTTGTGCACCATGAAACATTTGTGAACCCTGATCCTCTTGCCCCAGAATACATTTTTTTTACCCTCTAAGTGAACACATACTCATGCCATATATCTCCTCTGTGTGCTGTGGGAATATGGCAACAAGCCATTAGCAAATTATCTGCGTCACTCATACTTTGGGGACAGTTAGAAGACTGATTCTGAATCTGTATCCCTGTATCCTGAACTAAAACTAAGAAGGAGTATTTTAAGGATTTGATGTTCAAATATCTTGAAGTTCCAACCATCAAATGGGTACTTATCCAATAAAGAAGCCATCAACTTTCCCTTGAATACTTGAACAAGTCAAAGTCATCAGTTCTTAGAATGTCTTGTTTAATTAATTATTTGAGTTAATTAAAGTGCAAGACTGCACAGGATTAACTGTACTCTATGCTAAGTGAAACCATTTAACCTTGAATGAACCCATAACAGCATCCCATATATTTCTGCTTTCCAAATTCTAGCTGTGATGTGACTTATGTACCCTGAGAGAAAAAACTGGTATTTCTTTTTTAAAAAAATAAAATATTTTATGTGTATGGGTATTTTTTCTGCATGTATTTTATTGGACCATGTGGGTGCCTTGAACCTCCAGAGACCAGAGAAAGGTGTTCGGTCCTCTGAAACTGGAATTACAGATAGTTTAGTACTGACATGTGGCTGCTGGGTTGGAACACACGTCCCCAGGAAGAGCAGCCAGTGCCTTAGCTATACCTCCATTTCTTAATTGCCATTCTTAATTTTGGAATTCGTGATCTGCCATTGCTTACCTGGTTAGCTCTTGGTACCCAGTTCAGATATGTTATGGCAGGGTATGTCTTTGCTCTAGTGTGTAAATAGCTGACATTGTATTGAGTGTGGACCCTAGCCTGAAGCGTCTGTACAAGATGTCAAACAGTATGACTTCTTGCCATTTACTTAGCTCATCCAGACTGCATTGGGGCAAAGCAATATGACCTCTTGCCTTTTACCTTGCTTGTCCAGAATAGATTGGGGTAATACTTTTTCTTTCTTTTCAACTCAGCTCTTGAGGATGAACTGAGATACAGATGTCTACATAAGGAAGCATGGTGCTGTAAAAAGAAAGGATGGACCACTAAAACAGAGATTTTTCCATATAACAATGTTCTTTCATGGATTTTAAAATGTTTAAAAAGTGAAAATAAATTAAGTAGGGTTGGATCACCTATGTATTTCTAGATTAAGGAAGCAAAACTCCCAATGAGTACTTAGGATACTGTTTTTAAGTATACCATGTGTCTGGTTTCCTAGAAGGCCAGGAGGTAATGCCCAATAGCCAATAATCCTGAAGATCCCTCTCTATCACTGAACATAGCCTCATTGATCTTCATCAATCTTTTCAACAAATGTATATTGTAAGTATTTCCTGGAAACTCCAAGTGTAAATTTTTCCTTTTGAGCAACTTACAAATATACTGTATGACTTATGATGTCACTTTTCTGCCTCTAGCTCAAACCCTGTGAGACCTAATTGTATATGTAGCTTTCTGAGGTTGGTACTTTATTTTATATCAAGGTCGTATCTCTTGGCTTTCTTTTTTTTTAGAAAAAAAGATTTTGTAAAGATAATCTACTTGTATCCTTTGTTACATTCCACTTAAGATCTTTGATTCTTTTCCCTTCAATTTGTCAGAAGTCCACGTGAGTCCACATATGTTCTTCCATTGAGAACTTCCTGGTGATCTATTTTAGATTGCACCTATTCAGAGTTTCTTGGATGCTGCACTGCTGGCACCCACTTGATGTTTGAGCACATTTTGAAGCTTGAGAACTTGTTATTAACTTATTTTCTCTCTGCAAATCATTATTTAATGAAGAACAGAAAAGAATAGAGGCATGTCAGTTAAATGAGAGGGATGAGGAGTTATGGAATAGTTTGAAGCTGAGAGGAGTAGAGGCTCTAAGAGACTTTTGGACCACTGACAGTAAATCACACTCATAAAATTTCTGGATATTCAGTGACTAGTCACTGCTTTTATGTTTATGCATCCATGGCAGAAAGGTTAGCTTGGCTCTGTACTGTACATCACATTGCTACAATGAGTCCAAGAGTGCTAACCTCCTTCTGAAACTCTGATTTCTGGTCTTTTGTGTATATACTCCTAAATAGAATTGCTAGATTATACACTATTTGAAATCTTTGAAAATATGTCACATCTCTCTCCCAAATATTTGGAAATGCTTTTCTAATATAAGGTGGAATGTTCCAGCCTATAAAAATAGAGGGAGTAAATTAGCATAATTTTTTAAAGCTTTGATTATCTACAAAATGAAAATAACAGATACTTCAGTAATAACACATAATTCAATATGTTTATTAACTTTCTAAAGTGAAAATACCATGATACTGTGCTGGGAATCATGGGTTTCCAGCACGAGTACAATTCCTTTCCTCATATTTTAAGATGATAGTGAAAATTAATTACAAAGTTGGTCTGAAACAAGCCTGAACAATTTTCTAAAGCAATTTATTTCTAATAGAAAACAAAGGTTTTAGAGATATTATTCTTTAATCTCTAAAAAAAAGAATCTCTTAAAAAGGAAATGAAATTGTGATCTCTGTCATGCATTTTGAGGAAATGCTGTAGCTTTCTCTTTTCTACCGCTAAGATTTTAATGTGCACATGTAGGATTTTGTTCGATCACATTTAACTGTCTTCCAAATTCTATATATGTCATGGGAGTCAAGAAGCTTCTGCAGGTACTGACATCAGTATTATCTACATTTAGCCAAGTTTCAGAAGACCCAATTTAGGCCATTTTACATGTCACTTGTAGTTATATACTTTCATGGAAATGAGCAAGAAATAACCTCCTTTTGGGGATAATGGATTTGTTTATGATTCTTTGCAGTGAGGCTGGAGACTAAGTCAGCAGTATGTGCAAACGACTAAGGATACAGAGAAGAAACTGACATCAGAATGTTTTGGTCATGAATATCCTGATAATCTTGTTTATGTGAACTCTACCATTACGCTCATCTTCCACTAACTACTTTAAAATGTTTAAATAAGAAAATATTTAGTAAGCACAATTTGCCCTGTGATCCATGTGCTGATGAACATACTCAATGGGACCAATATTCCTTTGTTCATTCACCATTGTTTTAGGTGGTGATTTTTTTTGTGTGTTATAATAATTAAAGATTGCCTGAAGATCAGAGTATGAAGAAAGCCACTAGTTAGCCATAGAGACCATAAAGTGGTGGCACACACCTTTAATCGTAGCACACAGGAGGCAGAGGTAGATGGATCTCTACAGGTTCAAGGCCACCCTGGGCTATACTATATTGATCCAGGCACAAAGAGAAACAGTGCCCGGCTGTGGTGGCTCACACCTTTAATTCCAGTGCTTGGGATTCACACATCTTTAATCCCCAACACTAGCAGGTAGAGACAGGAAGGGATATGACTGAGCAGAGAGAGAGGAAAATAAGTCAGGAAGAGACAGGAACTCAACGCATTCAGTCTAAGCATTCTTAGAGAGAGGATCACCCATTTGGTCTGAAGATTCCATAGAGGTAAGAACTAGTAGCTGATTGTTCTGCTTCTCTGATCTTCTAGCATTTTCTCCTATATCTGACTCAGATTTTTCTTTAAATTAAAACCATTAGAATTTGCACTACAGTGTTACTTCTTAATTTCATTGTGTCATTTGTGTAGTCAATACAAAATAGTCACTGAACTTCTATGATGCTAGTTTCTTAACATCTTGTCATGTTTGTGTTATTTTCATTAGTCAACAATTCCTAAATAATACTATGTTGCAGGCAAAAAGGTTATAAGGGCTCACCTTATGATGTTCATGCATATTTGGGTGTGGTATATTGCCTGTGATTTGAACTTGTTATTACTGTTCAGAGAGGCCGTCTTTCCCTAGCTTTGTAACTGATACCTGGTTTTAAATCTCTTCCAACGGAGAAGTGAGGCACTTACTCCCTTGAAGTTATAACAACTTTAAAGGAACCTTTACAGTTTGAAGTAAATACATTAATCCATATGTCCCTGGGACCTCTAATACTCTCTGCCAGTCTCTACTACCAATGTTGTGTCTAACTGGATTCATACTGTGTATAAAGCAAAGGGATATAGCTGAGTTTTAAATTGTTGACATCACCATTTTTTTTTCATTCGTTTTCAGTTTCCAAACTGGAAATCCTAGTGAAATGAGAAGGAAGAAACAAGAGAAAATACACAATATACCCAAGTTATTCTACTTGGACATTTTATTAATGTAACTTGTATGCCAGGATGATGGTGATATACCTTCATGTCCTTTATTGATAATCTTCCAAATAACTCTGTTGGAGTAATGTCACCTTGTTTGTTATACAAGAATAAGATATTGACCAAGAGGTTTGATCTTTGAGTTGATAATTTTGTCTCCTCGGGGGTCAGAACTACTTCCAATTTTTCTGGCATAGAATTCTTTTCTTTATAACTCTAACTTGAATAAAGATTGTCAGTCTTTTGAGGAGAAGGAAGTTGATAGATTCTTACTTTTTAAAAATAGAGTATTTTCAACAAAGTGTGAATTCTCTTAGGAGTGTGACAGAACAGTGTGGTAGACATTTCAGTTTCTCTGCATGGGGTTGTTGATTAGTGATAAATTTGTTCAGAACCATAAATCTGCAAGACTGTCATACAAGGAAGATGTATTTGCTTTCCTAATGATGTTCTTTGTAGATTCAGAATAATTTAAGTTTTCTCTATTAACTTGGTTGCTCTCCATTTTATCATTTGAAATGTATTTATTCTCTCCACAGCAATAAAACAGTGATTTTGGATGATGAGTTGTTTTTAATGTTTGAGCAGAATTGCACATCAGATTCAAACTGATGTTTCACAAGTTTGTGGTATGTTATTTTTTAACCAGTCCATGTAGACTGTAGATGTGTAATATCATGATGATTTATAGCACTGTCCACATCATTTTAGTTATGGCTGTGAAATCACTTAGAGATGGCTCATATTCAAAAAACAACATGCTTTGCCTAATTAAGGTACCCTCAAATTTTCACTTCAAAATATCCTAATTTATATAAAAAAATCTTTGGAGCACTGAACTGGCATGTCCAGTAAAGAAGAAAACTAGAGTACAAATAAAGACACTGCTTTCTTTTTGCCTTTCACTTCTCCACACAGCAGAGACTTGCATAGAATAGGCTTGAGACTTAATAGTTTCATTTTCTAACCTTTTAATTTGCCAAGCTTCCCATTATACTATATTCAAAATGCAGCTCTTATCATTTTTGTCTTTATCATCAGAGATCCTAGTTCTTCAGTTACACTGATCACAGAAGACACAAGTTTTATGTCCTCCTCTCATTCACAGGATGTTCTACTATCCAAACCTTGAGCCATATTGTTGACATCCAATGAAAATGGCACCTTTCATTTTGAGCAGATGTACAAGGAAATGGCTGGGGAAAATGTGGTTAGGAAAAGTGTATCAGAATTTCCCTCAGGTAAGACATCCTCTGGGTTTAGCAGCCACCCATGGACAAAAGATCTGACCATTATACAGCCATCATATAATATAATTAATGCATTAACTCTACGTAGAATTTTTCCACATGAACCTCAAGATCAACAAATTGATAATTGCAGTTTGTTAAAGTGGATTTCAACCTGCCCTTTCTCCATGAAGTAGCCTAACCAATCCCTTACATGAGGATTCCTATGAATCAATCTTTACCCTTTTCTTCTATACCACCCCTACTCATTCTACTGCTTAGTTCTATATCACAGGATTTGTAAAAAATATATTTATTCTTGAACCTGCATACATACAAATATATCCCTATATGTAAAAATATTTGTGCAATTGTCCCAAACATTGTGAACTTTTCTGCTATGGAGAGTCCATATTGTTTATCCTCAACCATTTGTAAATACTGTTCTATTATATATTTCATATTTTTATGCATCAGTATCCTTGAAATTATTAATTTTTGATAATATAGTGAAAGTTCCATCTGTATTATGGTTTTGACACAGTCATGATTTATATATTAACTATCTATTAAAAGTTCATGCATAAGGACACAAACTTCAGAAATAGACAAACCTATTGAAGAATCCTCTTTAAATGAGATACTAGAAGATGGGGAATCATTGGTGATAATGGGTCATGGGTGGTCATGCATTCCCTACAAATGCATGTGTGTCCTCATCCTTCTTCATTCTTTCTGTGTCTCTAGTTTCTCATGAGTTAAACATTTTTTTCTCTACTTTATGTTTCACATCATGATATTCTTCCTGACCACAAATCTAAAAGCAAAGGAACAAGCTGAGCATGAAAGGAAATCTCTGAGAAGGCCCCAAATAAACACTGCTTCTTTTAGTTTATGTCAGGTATGTTGTTACAAAAAAGATGACATATATTTAATGATTTTTATTTATATTTAATATTTCTATTCAACATGCATTAAGTGCTTCCTATGTGCCAGATTGTTTGTTCCATGGGCTGGTAATATAGCAGTGGCTTTAGTCACAATAGAAAAACGCATCCTTGTTCTCCCAGATTTGCATCATATGAAGAAGAAAGACAGTGAATGGCATAGTGTTTAAATGATCAAGACAAACAGGAGAGAAGTAAACTAAGAAATGTGTCTGTTGATACTTTAGGTAGGTAGTTTGGCTGAGATTTGAAGTGTTCAGCCACAGAAGTCATAGAAAAGGCATTCAAAGCGGGGGTGATAGCAGATGCACAGACTCCAAGTTGGCTGTGGCTGTGTCATATTATACAGCTGTAAAGGTCATTGTGAGCAGAGTGTTGAGTGAGGGTGAGACACCAGAAACATAAGCAAAAAGGATCTTTTAAAGGTTTCATTTGCCGTGCATTGGAATAGCAAGAAAGGTACTAAAGTATGCAATGTTATGGTTTTTATTGTAAACATACTGCTCAGACAATGGATAGAAATGGATGGAAGATGAAGGTTCTATGGTGATATGAAAGATATTCGTCAGTAATGCTATAGGATAGGGTCAGTTCAGGTTCCCTATCCTCAGTTTCCCAAGGGACTAACTGGGGACATCGCCTTGGGCTCCTGGGAGCCACTCTAGGTTCAAGTCTCTTGCCAACACTAAGGTGGCTCTTTTAACTAAGATATGTGCTTCCCTGCTCCCCTATCC
>NW_026067947.1:9566561-9675523 GCF_014885135.2 Alexandromys fortis
GGGACGGGAAAAGAGAGGCCGGGAGAAGGCGGAAACATATCGTTATTATTATCAAAAAAAAAAAGAAAAAGAAAAAAATAAATAAAAATAAAAAAAAATTTAAAAAAAAGAAAGAAAAAAAAAGAAATGGATGGAAGAGATGAAATGAGGTAGTAGTGAATCTACATAGGAAGTCATAATATTGTGAGGAACAGGCAGTTTGTAGGTCATGATGTTGATAGACATGGAGGGGAACGCGTAGATTTTAGAGTATGTTGAAGCTGAAGATGGAGATTTACTGATGGTTTTGAAAAATTAAATAAAGAAAATATTCAAAGTTTTGTGTTATTGGGGATTCCTTTAAATATTCCTTGAAGAGGGACAAGAAACAAATCAAGATTATAGTTAAATCACGAGTTCTCTTCTGGGAGAAGTTTTGAGACTCTGCATATTCTGCAGAGAGAAACATATAGAGGCATGATAGAATAGTCACAGGTATGGGTGTGTTGTTAGTAGCATCTAATGGGTAGGTGTACTTCAGGGCTTGCTATAACATGGAGGATAGACTCCTCAACAAGTAATGATGCATCTTGGTGGTTATGATTTCGATCTCATAAATGTCATTTTACAGGGAGTGTGAGAAGTAGAGTAAGTTATATGTTGTTATGGAGGACAGTGTGCACTGCAGGCACAGGGTGTCACAAGAGGTCTTTTGTGTAAAGACATTAGGTTTCTATACTTGGGTTGTCAAAAGAATCTCTTTGGGATTAGTGATGAATCCACACAGCACATTTTGAATCCCACTTCTGCTAGAAGCCCATTGCATTTTAGTAAATATGCAGGAAAGAATTTTTTAAAAAATTTGCTTTAGGATTTCATTTGACTTCACCACAAGCATAATTTTAAATTGTGTTTCAGAGTCTGATTATAAAATGTAAGAGAAACAAGCTTTAAAGTAAATTGTTATTTTTAAGAGAAAGTCGTGGGTGGGAGAATGTGAGACTTTAGGGGGATCGTGCCTCCTATTTTCTCTGAGAAATGCCAATGGAGTTATTTAAAGAACCTGCAGAGACAGTGGAGACACGAAGACAGTAGACTATTCTCCTTTCCTCCCATCTCTGTTGATACAAGCTCACCTTATACTGCTCTCTGCACCAAGGACTTCTTAGGATGCAGCATCTGACTTTCAGATCTTTCTACCGCAAAATGAGGGGCACCAAGAGTAAACCTATTGTGGAATTAACTTCAGGAATACTGCCTACAATGAAATAAAGGTTTTTTAAAAAATCCTACCTCAATGAGTCCTTAATTAGATACAAGAAACTGTTGGTAGAAGTTTAAAATATTTAACCAGTAGTAAATATTCAAGGCAGTCATTTGAACTAATCAATGTCTAGGTGAATGCATATATTAGCTTTGGAGAATCACTTAATCAACAGTGCAAATAAACAAGCAGAGAATTCAAAATGTAGAACCAAAAATACATGGAATTAGCAAAGATATTAACTGTATCCAGGTACTTTCCTTCTTCAGACATTGACTATTTAAACATTTGTCAGAGTGTGGCTAAAAATAACCAGTCTTCAAAAGATTTGTGTGTGTTTTTTCTTTATTTTCCAAGAAGCTACTTTCTTAGAATGAGTGACTGATGGCTGGGTCCAGCAGGCAGTTAGATGTATGTGGGAATGAAGTGTTTGGAGGTGACCTCAGAGTAGAAAACCTTGAAAATTCTTCTGTTAACATGAATTACTGATGGAAAAACATTTCTTGCTTCTTTTTCCCATTAAAAGTGCAGACTTTCTTCCCTAATCTAAGCATTTTCATAGGATCACAGATAGACTGTGAGCTGTATTTATGAGAAAATGTGGAAACCGCCATCAAAACATATTAGTTTGATTTAAAATATTCATTGGGAGTTTCCTTCTCAAATTATTTTATATTTGACTATTGTGGAAAGGAAATAAATGGGAGTTATTTAGATCTTATTGGAGTCCACTTGGAATATTCATCAACTTCAGCAATAAATAACGTTCGTAAGTCACCTGCTTACACAGAGACATCCCTGCAACCATTTCACTTATGTTTTGAAAGAAATAAGATCCCTGCATCCCTTCAAAGATAATTTGTTTCTTTCTCCATCTTCAGTAGCCATTAAGCAGTTCTTCACTTTGAAGGATACATACAGATCTAAGACATTTTCTGGTTGAAAAAAAAAATGTGTTTAGTTTTAGGGCTCTCTAACTTCAAGGCCTGTAGTTCTTAGGAAAGCGGCAGGGTCATTTGTTTAATGTGTAGTTGTCTGCACACTAAGAGGGAGAATCATGGTGATGTGAGTTATAAGCTCTGTTCTAATTTCAAGCTCCTTGCTAATTACCTGGGGTAGCCTTGGGGTAGTCATTTACCTTGCATGAGAGGGATGTTAAAAATAGGAAGAGTGATTTTGGTAAGTGGATTTAAAACTTCATGAAAGCGGTAAGACCTTACTTGAAACTTCATTTTTGGAACTAGATCTTCCAAATTTCTGATGGATTTTTGTAAAGTCCCTCTACCAGTCTTGATGTTGCTAATGGTATATTTCTTTTATTATACAAACTATAAAGACCTAAGGATCAGAGATGCTGAGTAATTTACTCAAGGTCACTTAGGTAGATAGTAGTGAACTTATTCTTCAGATGTAATCTACTGACCCCAAAGAACTGTTTCTTTCTCTCTTTCTTAGGCCCTATTTAATTTGAAAATTACCATAAATTTTATAATAGCTACAATTCAATAATACCATATATGTGTGTGTGTGTGCATGTGTGTGTGTGGTTCTTCTATATGTTGGTATTTACTTTTATATAATTTTGATGTACAGAGGTTGCTTAGCAACTGTTCAACCATATACAAGCCATTTAATTTATGAAAGCGCTCAAAACTGTCACTCTTGTCCAAATCAGAACCTGTTCTATATCTGAGGTGTAAGTTGTGAAAGTGCCTCATAACGATTCATCATTGATTAAAGTCTTAATTATAGTATTTAGTGACTTTCCTTGGAGTTATAATTCTTATTAGCTTAATAGCTAAAATTATTTTAATGCTTTTTATTTTATGCACATAATGTCTTATGCTCCAGGTTAATGATTTTTCTGACTAGGACTCAGGGGGCATGAATTATTTATTGTATTCTTATATTTAATATTTTTTGATGTGGAGAGTGGAATGATTTGTTCTGAATTTTATAAAAAGAACTCTAGTTTTTCTTCTAGAAAAAAAGTTGCATCCTGCCTGGCCATCTCACTGATGGAGACTATATGCCGAATATCTTGTTATGTGTCACAATTGCACTCTGAGAACTGTGTGCTGTTGACATTGTGGGATCACAGTGATGTGTGTGAATAATACCCAACTATTTTCTGTCCCCATTATTAATACTTCTCTTTCCTATTGTAATTCTGAAAGAAAAGAATATATCTTAAGCAAATAAGAAAAGATAAGCAAAAAAGACGACCTTGAGTTTGCTTAAGATTTTGGTCAACATAGACTGGTTACATTATATTATGGATCATATAAAAGGGTAACTAGTATACTCTTTGCCTAGCTGGGTAAGCTCTGCTTCCTTCACAATAGGAATATAATAGCATATCGAACACCAAGGAAATTCTACAGATAGAATTTATCCAAGTACATTGCCTGAAGCTTCTAGAAAGCTTATCAGAGGATGTGTCACCAATTAAAACATTTTTCCAAATTACAGTAATCCTACTATGGGTATAAACAAATGTATAAAATATTAATCCTTTATGCAATTGACTAAAACTAACACATATGTACAAATCATAATAACAAAGTTGCACAATGCACATTTCTCACTGCACTTCAAAGGTATGTGTGTATGTATATATGCATATATGTGTTTATGTGTGTTACCAACATGAGAAATATCCATGTGTTCCAAATCTATGCATTCAAAGATTCATCCTATAAGTACAATAAGGTTGTTCTTTTAAATTTTTAAATGTAATGCTACAACATGGCAAAAACTATATTTCAGGTGTTGTGGCCATACATTGCTGGATTTCATAATAAGCCCTTGCAAGTACACAGAAGTAGTTAACATTCATAAACTTTGATGTATATACTTTCAAAAATAAGTTCAATAAAATTTATGTCTCTCAACATACTACTCTGCAAAAAATGTGCATATCTTTGTAATTATTCCACAACTTCTGCTGCCTTCAAATCTTTACAAAGAATTAATCCTTTGATGTTGTTATACAGACTTACCAAAATCATATGCAGCTTCACAAAAAAAGATTTTCTTCTGATTCTAAAAATAGGTAAACTGTTTTTTTTTTTTTTTTTTTGTTTTTACAATTGGAGCGTTTGTTCATGGAGTTTTATACTTTCAAGTGTCTCTACTTCTTTAACTGGTTAAAAATCATAAAATTCATGTAGCTCTCACTGTGGAGTAGACTATAAAACTCATAAACATAATCTCCTAATTAGTAATGTCAGGTTGAAAAGGAAACAATTTCTTTTCAACCTTTTCCTTTGTTTTCAGGTATGGCACAAAAAGGTAATCCCCTGTTAATTGTTGTTGAAAATTTTTCATATATATAACTTATTCTTCCTGAATTTCCTTTGTCTAAACAACTAAATACCATATTCACTGGCTTTATTCCCCCATGACTTTTCCCCTATTTCCCTCCAAACAGACCTCTTACATTCCAAATTCCTACTCTTCTCTCTCTCTCTCTCTCTCTCTCTCTCTCTCTCTCTCTCTCTCTCTCTCACTATCACCTTCCAACTTGTCCTCATCTCAGGGAACATTACATGAACTTGAGTGTGGGGAGGGTGCTGTTAGTTTTCTGCCCATGACATGGCTGTTACAGTCATGAACTCACACGCAGCTTTGGTTGACAGTACAAGACATGCACAAGATCAAGCTGGTCAAGCTCGGATTGAGAAGGGAAGGTGTTCCCCAGATCTTACCCTTTACCAGGAAGCTGGTTGATAACTATCTAAGGGTAGGAGAATCCTTCTTTGAGGGTGGGGCCATGGTAGGTAACCTGGTCTGTTTTCTATTTTATGCTAAACAATGTTGTCAAGAGTTTCTAAGGATGTGAGGCACCTGATAGAATAAAGTCATGTTGTTTTATCTCAGAGAAACATCAACCTGCCATCTTAGAGAGATCCTAGAGTTGGACATACTAATTTTCTGAACAGATAACAGAGAAAGTTGAATAAGAAAAGGATGTTTTGTTCTAGTAACACAAAAATGTTTCATGATTAATATTATAGATTCATATGAATTACAATTACTTTGACATAGTAAACTCATTATTCCCTTTATGCTTAAGTATGTGTTTATAGTAAGTAGATATAGAATGTAATGCATTTGTGTTTTGATTAATAAAGTGTTGTAATTTTTCATCTAAACATGACTTTGATGAATAAAAGACAAATAAAATTGTCTTTTTGAATTGTCTTCATTAGACATTACGATCACCTCTTTTTTGACTGTTAACATTAAAACATTATTTTAGTCTACTATTCTTACCCAAATCTGAGCAAATAAAACCAAAATCCCTGATTTTACTTGGGTATATAACATATTTTTAAATAAAAGAAAGGCTATAATCTCTTTGCTCAGGTAACTAAGACAGTGGTTTCTTGAGCTCTGTCACAGACTGAAATAAATAAGGATATATGGAGAAGCATGGTCAGGAAGAAAAGCAGGAAAAAGGGAGGGAAAAAAGTGTTGGAGAAAGGCCACTTGTTGGTTCCTGGCTGCTCAGCCCTGAAATAATTACACAGAAACTCCATTAATTAAATCACTGCTTGCCCATTAGCTCTAGCTTCCTATTGGCTAACTCTTACATATTAATTTAACCTATATCTAATAATTTGTGTATTTCCATGACATTGTGGCTTACTGGGTAAAGTTTGGACATCTATGTCCAGGCAGGCTACATTTGTTCTCTCTGATTCTTCCCTTCTTTCTCCAAGCATTAAGTTCAGTTTTCCCTGGCTAAGTTCTGCCCTATCAACAAGCCAAGGCAATTTCTTTACCAATGGTATTCAAAGCATACAGAGGGGAATCCCATATCAAAGAAGGAAGGAATAAAGAAAAGCAATAAGAAGACTAGAATTCAAAGGTATTATTTTTATAGTTATGCTTGTACGTTTATATGTAAGAACAGGTGGAGTAGAGGTGCACATAGATGCCAGACGAGGATGCTGGTATAGGAGCCAGCCATTATATGCTAAATATGAACAGATAACCCAAAGGAAGTTCTTTACTTCCACCCATTATCACCTGCCAGAGTAGGACTCAGCCATGCATAAGTTTAATGGAGGAATGAGTCTCAGTAGTTTACCCTGAAGCAATACCCGGTTACAGAAAGGACCATAAATTAAGATTACCTGAGCACCACCCAAGAACAGACCATCCAAAAAAAAAAATGCCTAATGTTCCAACCCCTGTAGATAGGATCACCTGCCAGCCATACGCACCAAGACACCCCAAGACAAATGTCAGCAAATCAGGAGTCCTGAACCTCAGAAAACCCTCACCCCAACCTTTACTACTATAAAATAACAACTCTAACTGAACTCATAGATCTCCATTTATTTCAATACATTGGACATGCGGAGAGACCAAGTTTGCAAACTTGCATAAAATAAAGGCTCTTCGCTTGATCTTAGCCAAAAGGCACAGAGACAGAGACCCACACTGGAGCACTGGACTGAGCTCCCAAGGTCCCAATGAGGAGCAGATGGAGGGAGAACACGAGGAAGGATGTCAGGACCACGAGGGGTGCACCCACCCACTGAGACAGTGGGGCTGATCTATTGGGAGCTCACCAAGGCCAGCTGGACTGTGACTAAAAACGCATGGGATAAAACCGGACTCTCTGATCATGGGGAACAAGGAGGACTGATGAGAAGCCAAGGACAATGGCATGGGGTTTTGATCCTACTTCATGTTCCAGCTTGGTGGGAGCCTAGCCAGTTTGGAGGTTCACCTTCCTAGACATGGACGGAGGGGGGAGGACCTTGGACTTTCCACAGGCAGGGAACCAAGACTGCTCTTTGGATTGGAGAGGGAAGGGGAGGAAGGGGAGAAGAGTGGGGGGAGGGGAAGAAGAGTGGAGGGAAGGGGAGAAAGGTGGGGGGAGGGGGAGGGAAATGGGAGGCTGGGAGGAGGCAGAAACTTTTTTTTTCCTTTTCTCAATAAAAAAAATAAAATAAAGGCTCTTTGGTTTTACATATGGGACTCGGTCTCTTTGTTGGATTTTGGGGAACTTTGCAGTTTGTGCATAACATTGGGAAACAAAATCAGGTTTGGTGAAAGATCAATCCATGCAATTAACCTCTGAATTATCTCTATAATCCCGTCATGTTTACTGAGGTTTCTGTCCTGCCCTATCCCACAGCTGTTCAGTCCCAAAGAAACACACAGAGGTCTACATTAATTATAAACTGAACCCATTAGCTCAGGTTTCTTATTAACTCTTATAACTTATATTAGCCCATAATTCTTGTCTCTGTTAGCCACATGGCTTTGTATCTTTTATAAGCGAGGCATTCTCATCTTGCTTCCTCTGGGTCTGGTTCGCTACTGCAGACTTAGCCTTTCTTCTTCCCACAATTTTCCAGTTCTTGTCACCCCACTTCTACTTCCTTCCTTATCATCTCACCTCTGCCTCCTGGCTGCTCCTGGCTAATCAGCATTTTATTAAAGCAATACAACTGATAAATCTTTACAGGGTACACAATCATTGTCCCATAGCACTTCCCTTCCTTTCTTTCTTTTTCAAAAGAAGAATTCTGAATCTAATCTCCTTTGTATATCTTTCTTCTTGACCATGCAGGCATGGTTTTCCAGGCTACTTTCTGCAGATTGGGGGAGTTGATAATCTCATGGGGACCTAAAGAAAATTTTGAATTATTGTAAAGTCCTGACTGAAATATTCTGTGAGGCTCGATCATCTTAGTCAGCAGTCTTGAGGCTGTTCTGGATGTAGAACTCAGACATCTGGGCCATATGCCCCTATTGGAGATTTCTCAGGGGAACTTCCTTGATCAAACCTTCTTTTTCTTAATACAGAATGAATCCACATCCTTTCATTTCCTGTAGAAACAAAACAAAACCTCTTCTTCAAAGTAACATACCTTTCAACTTAAATTTTGAAATCAAGGCATGTTCAACATATCTATTTTGTATTAATCCAGAAGCATTTATAATCAAATGTCTTTTAGCAGCTTTTGCTCCTTCCTCAGCCATCAACAATATAAAGACAACACAATAACATACAGTATCTAGACTCTCTATGTATTTTTCATCATTGCATGGCTTTATTTTAAATTCTATTTCTTTTATTTTTATTTTTAAGTTTTGTTTTTTTGAGACTAGGTTTCTCTGTGTATCTTTTGTTGTTTTGGCACTTACTCCGTAGACCAGGTTGTTCATTAACTCACAGTGATCCCCAGCATGTGTGTTGTGAGCTGGGGAGTCCAGAACAGAACCTGCTGCATCTGAGTGCCAGGTAGAGGTGCAAGTGGGAGAGTCAGTGCCCAATGTACCACAGCTGGTGAGCCAATCCCCAAAAGTGTGGAATGGTCCCCACATTGGGTGCCAGATGATGTCAGAAGTTACAAAATAATCCCACACTAGTGCAGAATTATGTATAATAAAGGGTTATTTTTTTCAGGGGTAGACCATAGTCTTCTGCAAAAAAACAAGGATCAGGAACTAAATCCAGCAGCTGGAAGTAAGAGCCAGCAGCAAGAAGCAAGCACATGATTTACAGCTGCATTTATAGTGTAAGAGAACATGACAAATTGGGCTGGTATCTTAAAGACTTGGCTGAAGGTGCTCCCGCAGCATCTTCATAATAGAATTTTATTAACTAAGTATTATAAATTTTAGTGACTATGACAGAATGAGGTGAAAATATAGAAAAATATCAGTGTTAATGTAAGCAGAATTCCCTAACTTGATTTTCCACTTTCTCAGGAGTCAAGTTGTTTTCTTTTGTCCAATTCCAGCTTCTAACAAGGACATTAGTTCCCATGGGTCATAGTGGCTTCTATTTTCCAGGAGCTAGTTGCTACATTGCATGCCACCAGCTGAAGTTCTTCCTCACTTGGGAACTCTCACGGCCTTGGGATATATAGTTTTCATCTTCAGGAAACTATAACTGTGATAAACACATAGTTTGAATAGTATAATTAAAGTCACATATGTTCACACACTTTTATTTTTCCATATTTTTATTTAAAAATTATTTTTCATTTTTACATTCCAACCCTAGTTCCCCCTCCTTCCCATTTTCCTGCTCTCCACCCAACCCTTTCCATCTACCTTCTAATCCTCAGAGCAGTAAGACCTTCTTCCAGGAGTCAACAAGGTTGGCACACAAACTTGAGGCAGGACCAAGCCCCTCTCCCGCATATCAAGCCTGAGCAAGGTATCCCATTATAGGAAATGGGCTCCAAAACACCAGTTCATACACCTGGGATAGATTCTTGTACCACTGTCATGAGCCCCCCAACTGATCAAGCCACGTGACTTTCACCCACATCCAAACAGTCTTATTCAGTCCCATGTTTTTTTGTCTTGGTGTTCAATAAGATTATCACAAATTTGAAATAACACAAAATTTTATTTGTCCCAGCAAAAAGACATGAATTCTATTCTCAGAAAATTCAGAACCCTTCCCACTTCTAATAGAAGATTTACTTGTTTGTAAACCTCAGTAACATGTAGATAAGACAATGTATCCCATGGAAAAACCAAAAATTCAAATAATCAGCAGTTATGAAGTTGAGCATTTCATACTGAGGAGGAGAAAAGTGGTTGGACACTGTTTTGTTTGGAGTCTTCTGCATATGAAACAGGGATGCAATGGAGACTGAACGGTAATTTAAATTTCTGTCTCTTTGAAGGCAGTTTTTTTATTTTTACTGAAGACATTGTCTCATTTTTTGTTTTGTTTTATCATATAGTCTTTTTCTTCCAGATATCTTCCTCCCTTATATTTTTTAGCCAGCAGTTTTAATGAATCAACTATTGTGTGGTAGCCTGAGAACAAAGTAGATCACTATCTTCCCTCTCCCTTCTTTCGAACAGTAGAAAAAGTTTAAAGTTAGAATCAGAACCAATACTGTCATCTTATAAAAGAGCACACTCATCATGTCTAACTTTCTTTGACAGTATCTTCAAATGTTTCTCTATGTAAGGATGATTTTATTGTCAATAGGCAATCAGGCAGGTCAATATTCATTTCATTTGTGAAGAAAGCTACATCAAGTAAATTTCATTATAAAACCTAAAAATCAATACACATTTGTGCCAGGGCTCTGTAAATAATGAATGTGAGTACTCTTTTACCCTGAAATAACATTTTTTAAGGGATTGGATTTTTACTAAAAGAAATGAGAAGACATATTTGGCTTCCCTTCACAATGGTAAATGTATCTGGACCTCAGACAGTGATATCAGGAAGCCTGGCATCTGCATCCAGGGCTTCTAACCTGCAGTGAGTGTTGGAGTGCATTAGATCCCTTTCTCCCAAGAGACTGCATCTTATCACGGTACCTTAAATTTTACTTTTTTTTTTTTTTTTTCTGAGTCAGATCCTAACAATTCTACCATGGGTTAGTCACATCCCAGTGTTAAGTTCTAATTACAATTCAGTAATTACCATACAGAACAGATGTCTGTTTTGTTCTAAAGAAATAAAAAAAAGAATGTAGGCATGTGATCTACACCTGTACCTTTGGCGGTGTTTCTACAACAACAACAAGAAGCAGCAATCAGCGTTTATACACAGACTCAAGTTTCCAAGGTCTCAAATTTAGCTGATGCAGAGTGTAGCATAAGGGTTTCTGTTGCCAACACATCAAATGCTCTCTAGGCTCCCCTCAGCTTTCCCAATTGCCAGTCACCAAATGTCAGCTTTCTTCCTGTAAAGCAAATTTTGAGTTTGTTCAATTAAGTAGTATATTGCTGAAGTGAGATCCCCTAGGAAGTGACTTCCCTGAAAATATGAGATAACACTGTGGCAAAGTGATTCAATTGAGGGTGTGTGTTTTGTTGTTAATTTCTTACATTATGCACAGCCAGGGTAAAAGAAGTAGAACTAAGGAGCTAGGAAGAGAGCAATGGGTGGACTCAAAAACATAGCTCCTTTGGTAGAGGGTTCATTGATATGCTGCAGTCCTAGTTATAGTAAAACTGAGAACAGAAAAAGCTGACAATTTAGAAAAATTATACTATGACTCATTATGTCATGCCATCTAGTAGTATATTAAGTTTGTAGTATATTCTAATCTCATAGTTAAAAATTCTCTATTCTTTCCATGTGAGCTTGGCTTAACTGGTTTCAATGGCTCCAAGGCAGAATTGATTATTTTTTAAATGTATATTTGCTTAAAGCTTACTCTAAGAGATACCATAGATAATATAGTTTAAATGCATCAGCATCTTTAGTTATTTCCATACTCAAGATATGGGTCAATGTAGCTTAAGGGAAAGAACATTTGAACATTGAAGTCTGCCTATTTCTGGATTGCTGCTCATTCAGATGAGTTTGATGTCTGTATCTTTATGTAGACAGTGGAAGAGTAAGTTGCAGTGGCCAGACTTAAACATGTCTTTTTAGTAGTCATCTGTGACCAGAGACTGTGGTTTAATGTTTAATATTTACAAACATGTCACTTATTTCCTCCCATGGAATAATGCCTACATCTTGCACCTCTTCCTTTTGCTTTTCAAAAACTAGTAATGGTAGCATAATATTTCTCAGAAAAAATTATGCATGACTATATTTTGACATTGAATTGACATTATACTACAAATTTTCCTAATATGGAAATTTGACAAAAATATAAAAAAATTGCAAAGTCTGGGGGCAAAAGCAGTGAACACATAGAAAGAAACGTCACTTAAAATAAATTATAATGATGATAAAAACCACTGATGTCTGAGGTAAAACATCATATTGGTGAGGAGACTCTTACCTAAATCTCATTACATAAAAACACTAATCTCAGAGAGTCTATTCTAGTACAATTAAATCTTATCTAATTTTCTCCTATAATAGTATTTCAGAATATCTAGGGCTAATTAAAATGATAAGATGTGCAAAAAATACAATTCTTCAGCAATTTAATTTTCAAAGGAGATTATACATATTTGAAATATTTATAATATAAAAAAGATAGAATAAGCACCAATGTATGAAATCTCCTACAAAACAAGTTATTGATATTGCTCTGCTACTTAATTGATTACAGACACAATTAAATTAATTGTTTTAAGATTTATTTATATTATTTTTATTTATGTACTTATCTATATTTCGGTATGGGTGACCCTGTTTACATGCAGGTTCTCACAGAGGTAATAAGGGAGCATCGGACTCCTTTTGCAGCTGCTGGGCCTTGGTGCTGGTAACACACAGACACCCTCTGGAGAGGCACCAAGTTCTTCTGTAACTGCTGACCTATCTTTCTAGTTTCCGAATTATTAAATTACAAGAAAGAGAAGAGAAAAAAAGGAAAGGAAAGGAGAGAGGACAGAGGAGAAGAGAAGAGAAGAGAAGAGAAGAGAAGAGAAGAGAAGAGAAGAGAAGAGAAGAGAAGAGAAGAGAAGAGAAGAGAAGAGAAGGGAAGGGAAGGGAAGAGGAATGTCCTCTCATTTAATTTCCTACCCATACTATGCACCTATCCTACCCTCTCTTAGAGGTATAAGATTTCTCAAAATAACTATTTATGTCTCATTTGCTTGTTTATATCTTTATTGAGAATCACTCTTTGATGGGGGAAAGTCTTCTGTTTTGTGTTAATTTCATTGGTTAAATAAAGAGACTGCCTTGACCCTTTAATAGGACATAAAATTAGGTAAGCAGAGTAAACAGAACAGAATGCTGGGAGAAAGAAGCTGAGTCAGGGAGTTGCCATGGTTCTCCCACTCCAGACAGAGGCAGGTTAAGATCTTTCCTGGTAAGCGCACCTCACAGTGCTACATAGATTATTAGAAATGGGTTAAGAGGCTGAAACTAATGGGCCAGGCAGTGTTTAAAAGAATACAGTTTCCGTGTAATTATTTCGGGTAAAGCTAGCCCTGCGGGCGGCCAGGTGCAGGGAACATAGCCCGCCACTCCTATTACAACAACTCTTCACTGTAGCATGAATACTAAAACCCAGAGACAGAAATTGTGTTTCAACCCAAAAACCAGAAGGCAGCCATGTCACTAGAGAAGTCTTTCCTCTAACAAGGCTGGGCGTCTCCAGACTAAACCAACTAAACCTCTCTCTCCTCTCATATTCTCTCTAGTGTTGGGATTATAAAGATGTGACTCCCTAGTACTGGGATTAAAGGTGAGGCACTACCATCTGCATTTGTTTCTGCATTGGTCTTGTGTAGCCCAGGTTGTCCACGAACTCAGAGATTCATCTGCCTCTGTCTCCCAAATCCTGGGATTAAAGGTGTGTTTCAGCATTGCCTGTCCTCTAGTGACTTTAGCTTTGACCCTGGACTTCAGACAAGATTTATTTATCAAAATAAAAGTAATATACCACTACACTTCCCCCCCACATACATAATATTACTGTTGATCAAGTTTCTTAACATGGCATGATGGAACACAAATTAATTGCCTTCTTTCTTCTCTGTGTTTTTGATATGGTTATATGCATTTACTATAAAGGCAATATACTATTCTATTGTTGTCTATGCATAATAGAGTATATGCATTTGTATATATACATATTAGAATATAAATATTAAACTCTATACACACACTTAAATATATTTTATTATATATAGTCTCTATAAATGTATTATATATAGTCTAATATCTACTGGCATTTAAGCTTTTCTTAGGAACATTTATGACAGTGTACTATGGCATGCTTCCAATACACATGATTTTCTTGTGGTATTTTTATTCACGTGGTTGTCACTGGACTTTGCATTATGTGTGCCTGAGTAGCTCACATTTACTCCAATTTATGTTATTTAACTTTGTTTTAGTGCTTTTCTGTTCCTTCTGTTTCTCCACTCTTCCATTCGTCCTCAGCCTGTGGAGAGAGACTTTGCACTATCTTGTCCTATTGGCCTGGAGCATTTTCTTCCCAGATATTGCCCTTTTACATCAGAAAAAGAAGCTTAAGCTTCATCCTAGCTTGTGGTAGGATAATGCCTGCTACTGTCAACTTTATTTTGTTACTTAGTTCAAGTAAGTAAACTTTACACTGATGCTAAAGATTCTTGGAGCCAAACTCTAAACAGATCTGTGCCATCTCAGAGTCTGTCCTTTAGGGTATCACATTAGCTATAAGATAAGACTTCAGCAACTTCTTAAGGTTTCTCTTGCAAGGTTTGAAATTCAGTTTCTGAAACTGAGTTCGCTTTCCAGGATGCTGATTGATGCAGCCTGAATTTTCAAAGGCTTGAGTCTTCATCCTGACCCTAGACCAGTCATCTCATGTCTTTTTTGCAGTGTCTATGTTCCTGAAATTCTGTTCTCCATTTGTTATCAACATGGGGGCAGTGCATCTGCTGACCTATATCTCTCTTGTCACCTTTCTGACCCTGAGGACTGGAGTACTTCTAGAGCAATTTAATCTTCCACTGTTCATTCTGCCATTGATACCAGTTAAGAAGAAAGATTTATCACTGTCACCCCTAGAAGTGGCTTCCAGCTGTTCCACTCTCCTGTGAATTCTCATAATTTGAAATGCTTTCACCTTCTTGAGTAAGCGTGGGAAGGTATAATTATTTCCAGAAGTACTGGATATTTTAATATATTCTTTATTGATGTAAACATCCATACATATGTGACTGATATAGGTGTTCTGAAGGCCAGGAGGCAAATAACTACGTTTGGCCCAAATATTTGGAACACATAAAAAAATCTGAGGACTAAGGCAGGCAGGCTTTATAAAAGGAAAACATCAATTAAAATGTTGTCTTTATTAATCTTACAAACAAAACATCTTAGAAACATTAAATAAAGAAATGAACAAATAAAAATAGATTACTTTGAAACCAATATTAACTTTTGGCACTGGTTCCAAACACGTGAGCATGTGCATACACACACACACACACTCATAAAATATACTAAAGTGCATATGTTACTTTAATAAATGTTTGCATGCCTACTACCACTTATTAAGGTTAAAAATTTACCAATGAGATACAGGTAACAAAAATAACTGAATCTCTGAATGATAAGAAAACCACAATCTGACAGGAAGTCAGTTTATCTGAGTTTCACAGGATAAGAAATACAGGTATGTGGAAATAAGAAAGAGAGCCTCACAGAGGGAAGAATTATATTTGGTATATATAAAGACAGGGAGGATATGCATCTGGATTTGATAAGAGGTCTATGGGAGATCAAGAGAACATAAAATACAGATAATTCCAACATGAACATTACAGTTCCAAAGTAATAAACTCAGTTTCAGATATATTAAAAACTTTAAAAAGTTCATTTTAAAATCAAACATTACATTTTTAAGTTTTTTATGAAATTCTAAATATATATATATATATATATATATATATACATATATATTTTTCTAACATGGTCAAATCCAAACATATATAATTCTATAAATATATTTTCTTAAAGATTTAGTTGCTTTAAAGGATAAACATTGTCTCTAATTATTTTATTTTTGTGTTATTTGGCACACCTACAGTTTTTAGCTAAAGAAAACCTAATATAAAGGGAGAATAAATGTATTCATGCAATCAAAAATGATTGGCTTCTGTCTGCTGGTCTCCTCACCCAAATGCTCCTGTCACGAACAAGATCTTTCCATTTCTCCTCATGATAGAAGTCATTTATCACATTGTCCTGTAGTAACCCCTGTTTTGCTTATTATTTAAGACCAAATTGAGTCATCCTCCATTCTATATTTAGGGGCTGTAGGAAGAAGTGCTATGAAATTGTAAGATATGAAAAGCATCTGCAAAAGAAAATGTTAGAGTTAAAGGTGTGAAATATTTAAAGACATGGTAAGTTTGAGATGTAGCTTCTGTCTAGTATTACACCTCTAGGGCTCCACTAGCCTAATAATTCTCAGCTATATTTATGAAGCAGGTCTTATCTTCTGTAAATGCACACACACACACACACACACACACACACATACATATTTGAAAGGCAAGTTGGCTAACTCTCATATGTATGGTATAACATCTGGAGGTAGAGTGATGATACATATACCTCAACTAGTCAGCTCCCTATGTATTTCAACCTTAACACTTTTAATAACCTCAGAAATATACCTAAGCATAAGATAGCTTTTTATTTGTAGGTTCCAGTGACATAGAACATTTCTAGAAAGGTGCTTGAATCAGTCAGATATCCCCAATGAGTTGAAACTTAAACTGTTTAAATTTTAGTTTTATTTTTATGCCTGTGGCTGTTATAACAAGGTCATTTGACTTCGCGTTTCCTGTCTACTGTTTGAATTATGGTGTCCCCTAAGCCTTTGCTTGCTTTTCTAGTTTATTACTTAAGTTCATCAGTTGTCACTCACATGTCCATTAAATATCCTTTCATCTTTGATATTACTCTTTTGTATATCAACCAATAATCTTCCCCAACCAAAGAGTCAGTCTATGTACATATCACCAACAAAAGTTAATGGAATGATTATTTTCTGTCTGTTTTAATTATAGCATGGTAATTTATACTGCTTTTTAAAAATTTACCTACAATTCATAATCACTCTTCATATTATATATATTATAATATGTAATGTGATATATAGGAGAGACTTTTTAAAAATATTTCCTGCTATTTCCTATATAGCATTTTAAAAATATTTTGCAAATATCAGGACATTTACTTCCTCTATGTTACATTCCCAATCTATTAAAGTAAGTTTCTTATTTAATACATTAATCCCCTTTAATTTACTGACTTTCAATTATTTGTATGTGTCTATGTTGTTGAGAGACAGTAAGGTTACTGCACTGAAGTAATCAGCTATGGAGACATTTACTTTACAGCTGTTCCGTTGGGAAACATATCACTTAGCCATCTATTTGATCTTCTGTAAAAATAAAAGGAATAGAACTTTTACATTTTTAAAAAAATAATTGCACAGTATTCTGACAATAGTCTAATATACAAAGGGTTCAACAAACTACGAAGGAGCCATTGTACGGTTGATTTCAGTGGTGTGGAAATAGGAGGCAATAATATAACAGGGAGAAGAGAATAATGAAACAAGAAGGACTAAATGCAATGTATATGGGAGAAGAGGGAATAGGTATGAGATATGAAGGGGAGTAACTAACTTACAGGCTCTTTTGAAAAAGTCATATGTAAAGATATTGTAGAACCTTCCTAAATACATACATATGTAAAATGCATATATAAAAAGAGTTAGGAATTACTCTCTAACTGGGGTTGTGGTAAGATGGGATGTGGGGACAGAGATTCTACTAGACATGAAACAGCAAAATGAAACTACAGTACCAGAAATGAGTCATTCCTTTGGGAGTTATTGACCAGTATGGTCACATGGGCCTCCAAGCTGTGGGTATTGTCTATACTGGTTATCCTCCAGAACTTGATCCACCATGTGTGTTTATAATTCCTTTTCTATGAAGCTTTGTATTCTCTGAACTAGTATATTTGTAGAGACATATACCCATCTGGATACTAATTCTCCTTTAGTTACTCAGGAGCAATAGGATGGGATATTAACAAAAGACAGAGACTTCTCTGTGGATTTGCACATTTCGATGTCTTATGTATTTCAGTCTTCTATTTTCACTTTTCATTATCTGTCTTCATTAAAAGATTTTTTTTACATTAATACCACAAGAAAAGTAGCTCCAAACTTTTGTGAATGCTACTACCATGAAAACAGATAACAGGAACCCCAGCTGCCTATCCTCAGATGTCTCTGTCAGCTACTTATGTGGTTGCATTAGTATGGGCTTAACATTCACTGTCGTTGTTCATGTTTCACACCATCCTACATTAAATGCACGAGCTAAAAACGGATGAAACTATTATGCCTCACTTTACTTATCCAACTCAATTATTATGCTTGACCTTCTGACCAAATGAGATTCATCGTTGCTCTGCCTGTACTTGCAACCCAGTTTAATACTGCAGCACAGACTTAATGGACGGAGAGCCTGTAGTAAGTAATGAGAATCCGCAGATGAGGGGCCAGCATGATTAAGATGCTATTTGTAGTGCAATTCCATTATAATTAACATTATGTAAGTGGAGAAGTATGATGTTTGCACCTCTCCCTGGCAGATGCTTCTAAGTCGGTGACAGGAAATTAAACAGTAAATGAAGACTTATTTATTGAAAATTGTTTTACGTTCTATAGTGCTGAATTCATTTGTTCGTTTCACAAACCCCAGTTAATTAAAGCAAGGACAATAGGCAATATGCTTAACAAGCACTCAAACTTTGCAGCACTCTGAAGTACTGTAGTTACACTTTTAGTATTACAAGTAAAATCTAATAAAAGTTATTTAAATAGTGAAAACCAGGATAGGTTGGATCCAGAATTATTAGGAGAGGTTAAAGTTCAGTAAATATAATATTTAATATCTATAATTCGTTAGAATTGATTGTTTCCAAAAAAGGTGACCAATTAATTAAATTATCAATTTATGTATATCTTGATTATTCTTTTTTCGTCATGTATAAGCAGTTTCTAACCTATTGGATAAGATCACCTTTTTTTTTAATTCTTTTTATATTGCTCCCTATACCAGCAAAATATTTTGTTTTTAAATGGAAGGAAAAATATGTAAATAGACGCTGCTCATTCATTTTCTGGCTGCCCAGATCTGAATAATCACACAGATACTATATTAATTACAACACTGCTTGGCCTACTAGCTCAGGCTTCTTATTAGCTAACTTCCATATCTTAAATTGACCCATTTCTATTAATCTGTGTATTGGCATAAGGCTGTGGCTTACTGATAAGTATATAGCATCTGTTTCCTTTGGCAGCTACAAGGCGTCTCTTTGACTCTGTCTAATCTCTCCATATCTCTTCCAGCCTGGCTATATACTGCCATGCCATAATCCAAAGAAGCTTTATTCATTAACCAATAAGAGCAACACATATTCAGAAGGACATCCCACATAAAAATGTAAATGGTAACATTTCATGACACATTAAAATTATATGACATTCAAATTTCCATGTCCATAAATAGAGTTATACTGGGACATGTCCACACCCCTTTGTTCTGTTGGATTTTTTTTTTTTTACTACAGTCAGAGTTGTGCATTTTGAAACTTTGCGTGGTCAGCAAGATTTTTGATCCTTCACGGAAAGAGAGTGTCATATCAATACAGACCTCAGCCACAGTAAATAAAGGAACTAGTAATGAAAAGGGATCTAATGATCTCATTTTACAGACTGGTGTAGTGAGGTTATATTGTCAAGAAATTTACATTAGAGAAGAATTTCAGAATGATCTTTAGGCTAATTCAGTGTCTGTTTAAACACAACATAGTAAGTTTATTCAAAGTAATACTGTATTCTGTTATCATTGCATTAATTTTTGTTGAATAGGATTGGACTGATAATATTAGTCACTCTAACATTTGCAATTTTGGAAACAAATCAATTTATAACAGTCACATACATGAGGTCAGTGTTTCACTTTGATGTTCAAATCATAATCCCTGTTCTGCTATTTTTCTAGATCATTTATCTAGATTCTCTATCAGTCTGTCTATAGATAATTGTAAGCCAACACAATTTTTTAAGGCTTCTCTTGGCAGTTCTTTACTTTGACTTCATGTTGTAGAAAAATAAGTAAATGTCATGGGTAGTTACAATAGTAGCCTATTTAACATGGTTTACTGAAAAAGCTTAAGGATATTAATTAATTAGTTTATAGATGCTGAGAATTGAACCTGCTCCAGGGTTTTATGCATGCCAGGATGCTGAGCAAGTGTTCTACCACTGGGCTGTACATCAGCTTCATTGTTTATTTCTTAAACATCTTTCATTGCTGGAGAACAGAATATATTGTATCATTAGGATTTATTTATAATAATTTTAAGCTGCTACTCAAAAATATCTCAAGAGGTGTTCAAATTAACAGATTCTTTAATATGAACCTGGACATTGTTTCTTCAAGAACTTTCTGAAATCTGGAGTTAAAAGGTTGAAGAATAAATGCTATACTCATAGATCAGGGCCTTAATCAGCCATCATCAGTGAGGTTTCCTCATGAAGCAGATGGGAATAAATACAAAGATCCACAGTAAGACATTATAAGCACAGAAGAAACACACAGTTCTAAATGATTTGTCTCTATGAAATTCTCCCCAGAACAGTTCGGTGAATGCAGTAGGAGAGGCAGAATAGGTGGTAGATACAAAAGAGACAGAAGACACCAGAAAAACAAGGCCTTCTAAACAACCAACCAAAACAAATATGAACTCACAGAGATGGAAAGCAGCCATCACAGGGCTACACTGATCTGCACCAGATTCTCTTCATATGTACTATAGCTTTCAGTGTGGTACTTTTATAGGACTTCCGAATGCATAAATGAATCTTCTCTTCTATCGGGCCGCTTTGTGTCTCTCTTTGATTTTGTTTTGTCCAGCTTTGATATGATGGTTTTAATTTAATCTTAAAAGTAGTTGAGGAATGGAATGGTGACTTACTGGAAAATAGCTTTTATCATCCAAGCAAAAGGATTTGAATTCAAAGCTCTATCACTGGTATAAAATTGTTGGGTGTGTCCAGCACTATAGCAGCAAAGATCTCTTTAACTTGCAGGTTGTGGCCCTAGTTCCATATGCAATACGAGATCTTATATCAAGGGAATCAGATAGAGAATGATAGATCCGGGTACCCAGTGTCCTTCTATGGCTTCTTTGTGCACTCAGACACATGCACTCACACTGGTATGCATACTTTCTTACTTTGAATACCGATTCAATTCCCCTGCATATGCTTACTGAAAGAGAGATACCGAATAGACATTTAAATTTGCAAAATACTTTAGGCTTCTGGATGGATATTTCTCAGGACTGAGCCTAAAAGGTCATGATAAAACTTGAACGTTTGTTTAGTTTCATGAACTTTGAAATATTCTAATCTCTTCGGATCAGGCACCTGTAAACCATACAACTAATAATGCTTTGAGTCCAGAGGCTATGTGTTACAGTAGCTTTCAGATCTATAAGATACTACATTATAAGAAAAGTGATTCTGTTAGCTAACATTTACTCATTGTTACATGCTAGAAATTTTGATAATATTACAATTAAAACTTCATTTAACAACCTCTTAAAACTTGTAGAATAAATTTTGATAGGCTATTCTAGTGAAGTTTCTATTAATACTACCATCATGGTCTTCATTGATAAACCTTTTGAGAGATTCATATTCTTAGGTACTTACTGTGCAAAGTGTTCTAATGGACAGTATCAGGGAAGACTTACAGTTCAGTAGCAGCTACCAAGGGATCTATACAACAGTGTTATTGGCAGCCCATTGGTGGTGGATCTTTTCCTGTTTAGCTAGACTGTGAAAGGACAGGGTTTCCCAATGGCATTGGTGAAGGTAAAACTAAATCTGAACACCTCCTTAAGTCTTATAGTGTGTGTACTATTATAGACTTTCACGCCTGTCCTATGTAACTTCCACATTTATGCTGGTGAATGAGTAACCAGGCATTTTACAACTTGGAAAGGAAATCAGAAGATTGTCTATGTTGTTATTAAGAAACTCAAGTTTTTTTTTTTTTTTTCTTTTTTGGGTGGGAGGAGAACAGATCTATTTCTCATTTATTTGCAGAGGGAATATTTTGGATCTATCACTAAAAAACAGTTTTGAAGTATATAAATTGCCATTTCCTTATTTGTTTTTTATTTATTATTTTTAATTTATTTTACATATCAGCCACCATTTTCCCATCCTGCTTTCCTGCTATTCTCTACCCATACCTTCTTCCAACCTCCTCCATCCACTCAAGTTTTCTAACTAAAGCATCATTCTACATATGAGAACAATGAGCTGAACCTAACAGGGGTCTAGTGTTTTTATATTGCCCCACGTGATATTCTTCACTAAAATGTTTACCCTTGAAAAACAGATAAATTACAAAAAATAAACATATACACATAAAAAAATCTCACAATATTTAAAGTACATTTATAATTTTGTGTTGGGCCAATTTCTGTCTGCATGTGGACCTGCAGGCTGTAGGTTGGATACACTCAAGTGGGTGGGGAACAATTTTTCCAATGCCCAGTGAGAACCTGAATATAGAGATATGGGATTCCCTCTTGTATAGCGTGATTAGATCCCATCAATATCCTCAGAGAAATTCATCAAGAAGCTAAAGATATACATAATATCATATTAATAAGACTGGTTCAACACTGTCACATAGTTGTATATATAAACCCAAGATATAATTTCTGCTTTTTGAATAGTCACAGCATAAAGAAGTGATGGTTGTGAATTCACTATGATATTTCTTGGTATTTTAAAACACTATTCCCTAAAATACTATCATTGCAACCATACTAATATTGTCATTTAAAATGATAGGTTTGACACTCATGTTTGACACCAAGTCTTCTGTTTATACTTGATGTATATTAGAGATCCCATAATCACATTGGCTAGTACTTTGCAGACCACCAGCACAACTTTTTGCAGGGAGAGAGTATAATCCTAATGGATGCATGGAGAATGGAAGGTATACAGGAAAAGTCAGAGGATAATGTTCTCTTAACTCAACCTCTTGATCTACTCCTGCCATTTTTCTACGGCGATGATTTCCTTGGTGTGTAAATGCAAATGTGTTTTTTACATTTTGAACCCAAAGCTAGTCATCCTACTGTTTGAAATTCAATTTTCTGATGAAGAGATTCTATTCTCAAGAGTTGTCTGAGCAAGCAGTATATCTCTGCAAAGGAATACATAAACATGAGTCCATTGATTGGGACAAAATTAGAAGACTCCTTAGCAGGGAGAGGCTTGTACAAGTACATCTTAGCAAGGTCCGAGACTCACAAAGGGTACATTGATTATCTTGCATTAAAATCAAATGAATGCACTGCTGCTTCTCAATTTTTCTTTTTGTCACTCTTATAAAATGAATGACTGAAAATGATTAAGGTATGAATTAAGTATAGATGAGTAGGACAAAGTCCAAGGAAATATTTAAAGCATTCTTTGACTCTGGATTTACCTGGTTGATTCATAATTAAATGTGTATCAGGACATGATTGGTATATACATAATTATACACAACCAATGTCATCTTGATAAAATAGATCAGAGAAAGGCTTTGCAATATTCCATAGTCTTTAAGGTATTTGATACTACAATATGAAATATTCCTATTCAGTTAACATTATTATTCATAAACAATATTCATAAAACATGACAAGTCTTATGAAATAACATTTGAATTTCAGAGTCTGAAGACTCATATTTAGTGGAAACGTGGACTCTTTAAATTATTCATAGGAAATGTTAGTAGGAAAATTTGATGCATTTTTAAAAAATGATTTGATCATGGATCATGATAACATTTACTCTCATTAACCTTTATATTTATCTGTAACAATAATTGTGAAACCAGAGGTCAAGAATTTGATAGAGTAGAGAGAAATAGAAAGAGTTGGAATGATGAGAAGGAGGAATAGAAATGGTATACATCCAGGACCCATAAATGAGCTTTTTAAAAAAATTAATTTATGAAATTGCTGGTAAAATTCACATTTTGTATCTTCACATGCATTACATCATTGAATTTTCAATATAACCCTGCTGAGTTATCTACTATTACCTATAATAGGTTCCATGAATACTATGTTTCAAAGAGTGCAAAACAGCACCACATGTGTTCCTGGAGCCCTCAGAAGACAGTATTGTGTCCCCTGAAACTGGAATTACATATGGTTGTGAATAACCATCTGGGTTCTGGGAACTTAATTTGGGTCTTTTGTAAGACTAAGAATAGGTGCTCTTAACTATTAAACCAGCTCTCTCGTTTGTTAACTTTTAGTTGTTGTTCTTTAACAACCCTGAACAGAGTAAGTAGTCCAAATTCTGTCATGAGAATCATATGTAGATATCTGTCACACAATCAAAACCCTTAGATATGAGCTAGAGAGATGACTCTAGTTAAGGTAGCTTGTTACTCAAGCATGAAGATCAGAGTTCAGACCTCCAGGACCCCATAAAAATTAGATGGATGATCCAAAAACTAGAGAGAACTGATTAAGTGAGAAATCCTTGCTGAAGGGAGGAAGACAGAGAGCAGTAGAGTGGAACTCTCCTAAATCTTCTTCATCTGCAAGAGTGATCACAAAAGTACACACAGATATCACACACACAGGCACACAGACACATACAGATACACACACATATGTACAGAGAGACACACACAGAGATATCACACATACAGACACACACAGAGACATGCACAGGGACACACACAGACATACACATGCGCACACACACACAAACACACACATACAGAGACACACACATACAGAGACACACGCATATTCACACAGACACACACAGAGACACACACCACCGTAAATCTTTCCTAATTTGATGAAAATGCTGCAGAAATATTGATTTCATCGTATTCTCTTCCAGTATGATTTTACTTGAACCGTTTTCTTAGTAGCTCTTAGCACCTTTGAAATCTCAATAAAGACTTGACTGGGGACTCGGCAAGTTCAAACAGAAATGAAGTTATTAGGAAAAAAAAAAAAACACTCACACAAAGACAGGTAGAAAGCTTTTGACCCTGGCAGGCTGACTCTACTTTTGTGAAATGCCCTATTCTCTTTTCTGAAGTGTTTTTTTTTTAAATCTTTGATAGAAATTTTCCTACACGATAAGAAGTTGGTTAATGGAGCACCTGCTAAGAGCATTCAAACCACCCAAGCATGGCTGGCAGCTCTGGCTGCCACAACTATATTTTTAACTAAAGGGGGAACAGATGAACTGTCTGGAGATATGACAGTTATTAAACACATACTCACAGCAACTTCAAAGAGATGCTAAGACTTGACAGGCTTTTATTTTTGCATATCATATTCTTAACTGTTCCAAGACTGAAACCCACTTTTGACATTTTGCTCAATAAAATCACATGAATATCAAGTACTTGGTCAGTCGATGGCTTTCTGTATTAGAACACACTTCCTAATCCACTTTGTGTATTCTGCATAGCCTCTTAAGTAGTCGATTAAAACCTTTGCATCCATTTGATTTATTTTGCAATCTTGTGATATTTTCTGCATTGTTTGCTATGGCCATGTGTACTGATTATAATGTAGGCCATATTTCTCTCATAGACATGAATTTTCCTATCGAGTACTTAATTTAGACATGATGACACTTACTTAAGGATCATTTTCATAAAGCAGAACAGGTAGAGATTGCTTGAGAAATGGTGTCTTATTTTCAGAGCACTTCTCAGTTATTAGCTCAGGGATTTTCCATGTAAGTCTTTTAACAAGGCTGCTGTGTGATATAAGAATTCTATGAATCAAAATTATTACCTGCTGTAGGTGTATGGAGTCATCTATGTAAAAGTTTTCATTTTTATAGAAAATGCTTATTATAGACAAGATTTTCTTTGTATAAACAAGGTAGTTTAATGGACAAGTCAAGGGTCCTTAATTTGAGCTTAATGAGTCCGTACCTCTCAGAATTATCCATGCACAGCTTTAAAAACTATGTGGAATACAAACACACAGAAAACAAGTAAATGAAGAGCCAACAAGAAAATCACATAGGCTATATACTAAGTGTAAGTAACATTAGTAAAACTTCAGCACTGTTCCAACCATTTCAGATAAGCCTTTGCTCTGTTAGAAATCAGATTGTCCTTGCATTTCATCAGATAGATAGGTAGATTCTTAGATGTGATTCTAACTATTAGCAGGAAAAAAAAACAATAATTGTTATATATTTTAAGACTTTATCTCATGCATATGTCTTTGTAGAAGATGGAGTGTTTACATGTGTGTCATAGAGATTTTACCCGATTCCACACTGTTTAGTGTGCACCTTTTACATGGATCTTACTTCATTTTCTTTTCTCTTTTTCTGGCTTTTTTACTTATCTATTTATTGAGATCATGTTTCTCCGTGTCACCATGGTGAAAGGCATGCACCACCACAATTCATGGCATCCCTCTCTAGCCCTGAGAAAGATCATTCTATCTTCATTGTTGCTTGCTCATTAGTGACTCAAATGTATGCTGCATGGAGACCAGATACCTGATCTTTCCCGTTTGACAGTTTGATGAGATCTAATTATATGCTGTGAGAAGTATTACCCTCAGTTTATTTTTCTATGGGAAAAAAGACCATCATAATTTGGAGAGCAAGGCACGGACTTCTCATTTACCTTGGCCTATCTATGGTATAAATAAGATCCGCTATCCACAGCTCACTCTCCACTAATAGAACAACAAATTGGCAGCAAAGACTTTTACATCTGTACACTTCTGAAAGAATTGACTTTTGTTAGCTATTTCTGCATTTTGAGTAGTTTGAATTGAATGATGGTGATAAGGGTTTTGAGAGATTTGACATTTAATAATTTCAAAATTATCTATATGTGTGTTTATCAAGATCTGAAGGAATTTGCTTAATTCATAGCCTCAGAATGTCTAAATATAAGTCATTTATTATTATAGATACTATCTTGCATGCCATTGCAGCTATAGGATTCCAAATATTTACTCATGAACGGAAGCTTGTTTTTCAAAATAATATGTGAAATATTTAAAATAATTCTGACAACACTTTGAGGTAATAAAAACACTTCCTAACTTTTTATTTTATACTTTTCTAGTATTTACAACAAATGCCTTCATATAGTTTTTGGTATTTTAATCTACTGCAGTTCTCATTCTCATGCTAATCAGATGGTCTCTTACCATGTCAGTAAGTGGAATTTTGCTATGATATGGAAAAGCACAAAGTGTATCCTGATTATCAGTTTCTATACCCCCTGGATTACAGACTTTTATTAGTTTTATCTCTAAATGTTAAATTCCTTTTTTAATTGATTTTATTGAGCTATACAATTTTCTTTGCTCCCCTCCCTTCCTTTCCCCTCCCCTTCAATCCTCTCCCATGGTCCCTATACTCCCAATCCACTCAGGAGATCTTGCTTATATTATCATTTTACTCATTCAATTGCTTTAATAGCACTCACTAATAATTATTAAATAAAGGCATATTTCACATTTATTTATTTAAAGTGAAGGGAAAGCTATAGGCATAAATAAGATATCACAAGACCCTGTTCAATAAATTCTCTAAGTCAAAGTACATGTTATTTTGTAGGCATATATATTACTATATTGACTTGATTTGTGGTATCAGTGGAAGCCTCATTCAGAAACTAAAATGTGAATGGGGAGCCCCAGAACATTCAAAAATATGCCATATTACATAAAGGTTTTGAAGTGGAAAGATGCCGGCAAATATGACCTGCTGGGTTCATAAAATGTTATATATATATATATATATATATATACACAGAACTGACTATTCAGCACAGGAATGACAATTGCTATGCTTTTCCGTGGGGGCACCACTTCTTTTGCTCCCAGCTTTACTTCATTGCCTGTAGTTCTTTGTGTTGGGTTGAAGCCTTGGGAGCTTTGTACTGTTCACTGTGACATGACCGTTTGTGTCTGCTTGTTGGAGAGGTTTTAAGGGTATTACTTCTGATATTACTAGTAGACACAATTTCACAAAAAATTCCTTGATTCTCTGTCTGCTACAACCTTTCCTGCCCTCTCCTCTACGATGTTTCCTGCGCCTTATCTGTGGTCTTAAAGTCAAAGTGAGCCTCCTCTGGCAGCCTGTCAAGTGCTACTATTGAGGACAAGTGCCAGGACAGCTCTTTGCAACCTGAGATTGAATGGAGATAAATCCTATTTCCAATGGGTGATTTTATGTGTTATATATAAGCATGTGGCTGTAGCTCATTGGTGGACTGTTTGTTTGCCTAGCATGCATGTGGCCCATCACATCAAGATTATAGTGTGTAATCTACAAATCTCATTTGAAAATAAAATGTTGTTCCTAGATTTTGGTTGCTGATGTGTGTAAACTTTACATACTTGAATAAAAATAGAAACATAGCTACCTAGGATCTGAGTTTATGTATTTTAATTAAGAATTTTTTCTTTAGCTCTTTTCTACTATCAACCTTGCTTTTTAAAAAAATTAAATTTACATTTTTCTTACATTAATTCCTAATATTACCAAAACATCGTTTTTGAAACACAATTTATCCCAGTACAAATTATTATATCATTTGTTACTTTAAATATAATCGATCTGTTAGCTTACCTTTATTAGAAAATCTAATTAGTTATCATTTAACAACCAAATATCTTTCTGTTTCATGGTGTCTCTGTAGTGTATACATCATGTATGAGGATTATCGCTTTGCTGCTATTTTCAGCAAAATACTTTGGTAATTTTGTGTTAATAATGTGATTTGTATTTGCTTACTCAACAGCAGATAATCCTGTGGCATTACAGAGTTTAATTTATGGAGAAAATCCTTAGACTTAAAAAGAATAACTGACCATATAAGAATGATTAATTAATCAGTATAACATTAGGTTCCAAATAAATCATTGACTACACTGGCCCCTGTGTAACACACACACACACACACACACACACACACACACACACACACACAATCTAGCAAACTTGGTTGAAATTACAGCAGAATGGAATGGATGTCTAGAATTCTTGATCACTGCAGCGTTGCAAGGGGTACAAATGTTCTACAATATAATTTTGTAGAATTGGTCCTCAGTTCATTGATGGGAGGAATATTGTGCAGTTCAGCTTTCCTGGACTCTCTCGTTTGCTCGTTTGCTGGATTGAATCATATCTTTCTTTTAAATGTACATGTCAACAACCTTTGTTCTGCTCTGTGTGGAGACTCATTTTGAAAGAATCCTCAGAACCTAGTAAGTTCAAGGTCATTTCTCATCTGATTTCTCCCTTCCTGGCTCAGCTGCAGTCTGAAAATCATTAAAATATCTATTTTTTTTAGTGGTTTCCTTTTCTAGATTTGAATAATACACTTGATTCTTCCTGGCTACTTAAAGGAGATTGCCGGTGTTAGCTCTTTGGGTTTGCAATTAGAGAAATGCATAATTTTAGTGCAGGTAAAGAGACCTGATATCTGTTTTTAAATCTGGTTATTTAAAAGTTAAATTATATTCAACACCTATGGATAGTATGAAGCTATATGACTGAAATTTGTGTTTCTGAGTGAATTTTTCTTTTTATTTCTTTTTCTTTGTCAAAATAAGACCATTTTCTAATGCTCTAATATAGGTCAATAGAGGAAAGTCTATTAATCCTGAGTACTGTTACTGACCTGCATCGAATGTTCCTTTTTATTCTTTTTCTTATATTTCCAAATATGCTTCTTGCAAACATGGCTTCATAAGAGAAGAAATCTATAAACTGAACCAAAGACTTCACTAGCTCTCAGACATCTTCCTACAAATTAACAGTTTTCTGATTATATAATTTTAATCTGTTAGAGTAGAAGTCAAAGCTTCATACATGAGAAGCTATGATCACTTCCCTTTTATGTGAGTCAACCTACATATGGAAGTTTAATGCATGTACCAGAAAGAGAGTATATAGTTCATCTATAGGGATGGTAAGTGTTGATATAAGAGCAGCGGGGCTGCGTCCCCAGCACCCCAGCCGCCTTGCTAGCTTATGCCCGAAATAACAACACACAAACTGTATTCATTTAAGAACTGCTTGGCCCATGAACTCTAGCTTCTTATTGGCTAGCTCTTACATATTGTTCTAACCCATTTCTAATAATGTGTGTAAGCACCCCAAGGTGCGCTTACCGGGAAGATTCTAACCTATGTCCATGTTGGGTTGGAGCTTCATCACGTGTGCCTCAGAGAGCAGAGCTATCGGGAGAGTGGAGCATGGCATCTCTGCTCCAGAGCAGAGCTGTTGGGTCTCTCCGGGAGCCGAGCAGAGTCTGACCTCACTTCCTCTTCCGCCCAGCATCCTATTCTGTTTTCTCCTCCCACCAATGCTTTAACCTATCAGGGCCAGCCAAGCAGTTTCTTTATTGCTCAGCCAATGAAATCAACAGATTGATATGACACTCCCACATCAGGTAAGGATAAATAGTAAATGTTATTGCACCTAACATCATTTAGAACAATTAATTAGTCATCATAAATACCAGATATTAAAAGATATATTTTAAACATTAGTGAACCAAATGAGGACTAAATGTTCATTACATGTCTTGTTTATTTTTTAGAGGGAATGTTTTTACTGAGTGTTCTGAGATGAATCACCAGTAATATAGTTTGAAATCAGTTTTATTGTTTTCTTTGCAGTTACAAAATAACAGTTGAATATTTGTAACATATTTCTATGACTGCTAAAATAGTTGATTATGTGTCATGGTTAAAACTATACTTGTATGACAAAGAAAGGGTTTCAGCATCATATTGACTAAGGAAATATGTATAAATATGCGTGTGATTCACCTTGAAAACAATGCAAATTGTTGCAAACAGGAAATATTTAAAATAAGCACTTATGCTAATGAGCATTCTTCATGTGTTAGTTGTTAGATGTATGTAAACACTTATGCAGCACTTATTTCAGAAGCTTGTGCACTACTAATTATAAAAAAATGAAAATAGCAAATTGTTCTAGTGATTTAATTCTACTTTATAGACTGCCTTTAATTGTTAGTATTCTCATCCTTGAGTGGTTAATTACAATGCTTATATTAAAAATGCTTCTTTGACTATTTTCACAATTTTTAGCCCTTCTCGTATTCCTTATAAGCCTGTTAGTTGTTACCATTTGTCAAATTAGTTAGTATTGACCCTACCTCTTTGTTCTTTTGGCTATTCAGTTTTCTTTATCAGACATACCCATTATAAAGTCCTCACCTGACAAAACCCTGTTCATTCTTAAATATGGAGCTTAGTCCCTGAATGTTCCATAGGTCCATTAAGAGACCAATAGGCAGAACTCTTCCTTCAAAGGCACTGTTGTCAGCATGTCATCTAACTGTGGATTCTCCTCAAAGATGCTGTGACCGAGTATCTTCTCTGTGTGCATATCTCTCAGTTGGTCAGTGTGGTTCTCCCATCAAGGCTCTCTGATTCCATCCAAAGTCATGGTATTGTAAGCAATGACAATTTATCTAATTAAGATGTTTGCTAAATTATATACATATAGCAGACTAAGTAATAATTGATGTCTATAATTGATTTTTCCTGTATTCTGCATTGGAAGTGGGTGGGCAATTATTCTTGCTTCGTTTCTTCCAAAGGATCTCACTTAGTCTCATCTTTTACCTCTTTGTGCCATTGTTTATTTTACTTTAGATGGAATTCTTAAGTATTAATAAGTACAGGATAAAAAAGAATGTCTGCTTTAGTTTGCTTTCTGTTTCAGTGATAAACACCATTACACATTACAGTCCTTCACTGAGGGAAGTCTGGGCAAGAACTCAGGGCTGAAACTAAAAGAAGGCAGGAACCATAGAAAAATGATGCTTGGTGCCTTTCTCTCTTACATCCTGAGTGTTGGGTTGATGCTTAGCTTGTCTTTTTATATAGCCAAGTACCACTTTTCTACAGTTGTACCAAGTCTCACTGACAGTGTGTGTATAGGTTCACTTAAATCAACCAGAAGTTGAAACAATGTCAATCTAATATAAACAGTGCTTCAAATGACAATAAAAATTAATGGCCACAATCTTCATTTATAATATTAGAAATTTGCAAAGTATACCTTGGCGCTGAGAAATGAAAAATTCCTACAAAAAGTTTAAAAGATGCTCATTTTGTAGAAATGCCAGGAGGAAATAACTTCTAGAAATATTATGATAACTATTATTTCTGCTTCTTCAGTGTCTGTTCTTAGTATTGATTCAAAGATATTAATAATTGCCAAAGCTTCACATAGTTTCATGAGAGCACTAACATATATCACATTCTAGCAGATGCTAAGACTGTCTGATTAAAAAATAAACATACATTATTCTGATTTTTTATGTTTATTTATTATGGACTAGCTAATGCCTCTCACATTTACCTTTATAGTATTACAATTTTAATTAAGTAATACAATATTTAACTTTTGTGCTATGCTTGGATAATTGAGAACAAGCTGTAGCTATAATCTAACTATAATAGATAAGAGCTGCTTAGTTACAGACATGGTAGAATAGACTGAAAACCAGGACTTTAAAAAAAAAAAATCTCAGCACATTTTCTTCCATGTTCCTTATTTACTTAAACACAATAAGCTGCTCTGGCTCAATGCATAATACTTATGTTCCAGATTTGATAATTTCATTTTTTCTAATCCTTTGGACAAAGGAATTTGATAAACTACTTTTTCATTCAAACAAGGACAATGATATAGGCTTTGAGTGATAAGCAAATTTTTCACTCAAACTAGGGCAATGGTACAGACTTTGAGTGAGAATCTAATGAATGTTCTTATAGTTATGATAAAATTAGATAACTCAAGCTAGCTATATGGACAGGACAGTAGGAAGGAGTTCAAAAATGGGATAAATTAAATTTGTTTCCTCTCATGACTTTTCTTCAAGTCCCTTGAGCTATTAGCTACAATATTTAGAAGCTCTTGGAACCATTAAATTTCCTTTCATTTACATTAATTTGAAATAGATAATTTTAGTTGAAAATCAAAATACTAACAGATAAAAATAATTGATTTTTTTAATCCACCTGCCTCTGCCTCCCAAGGGCTGAAATTAAAGGTGTGCTCTACCACCACACAGCTAAAATATTTGTTATAAGTATACTTCTGTCTCTGTTTCATTCGCATTCCTCTGTTCTCAATTTTTCCTTTTTGTCTATGTCATTTTTGCATTTAGCCAAGTATGAATAAGACTGTCCCTGCAGCCTGGCCTATAATGTGGTAATTTGTTCCTAACCACACACACACACACACACACATACACCATGGACAATAAGTATCTGTTCCTGAAGTCAGAAGCCAAAGACTCCCTGAAATTGTTCTGGAATTCAGAATTTTGAGATAACTAACCCTTTGTATTTATAAATTGGCTGACTCAGATATTTCATATACATTTTCCACAATGAAAATACCAAAGGGTTACTAATAAGATATGCAGTGTCTGGGAAGATGGCCCACGATCTTAATTCAGTTCCCAGCATCCATTGCAACTGGCTCACAGCAACCTGTAATTCCAGCTTGAGTATATCTGATGCCCTCTTCTGGCCTCCATGCCACCCACAATCATCTACACCTACAACACAACACCGTGTACACACACACACACACACACACACACATTTACAGATCTGTAAAAGAAAAATAATTCCTTTTAAAACATAAGTTTAACCACCCATTTTGAAAAATATATCATATGTTATTTCTTCAAATGGAAATACAGGATATGTTTCATATACCCCATTGTGTTCATTCTCAATCAAAATTAACCATTCAGTATGCCATTGTGAATGTAAAAAATTGGTGACATAAAAATGTATATTAGAGTCTTTTCTCAAAGATATTCAGGGAAAATATAATGATCACTCAAAGTACTCAATGATGACTTAAAAAAAAAAAGAAGTTAATATTGCCTCAAGTGGACAGGGAAGGTTCCAAAAGAACAACCTTCATAAAAGTAAATCTTGGAAAAAAATACAAATTTATCAGGTTTGATTGGACAGTGGAGTATTATGTCCTATAAAGAAAAAACAATATTTTCTAACTGTGGACATGTGTAAGTATAAAATCACAGAGAAGCCAGTGGGTGGGACATGATAGACTATGGATAGTATCTCTGAATTATTGATGTACCTTAGAATATCTATAGGAGAACTGGGAGAATAGGATCACTCTGACTTTATATCAAGGGCTGATTTAGTAGTGACCTAAGCACCTTCCAGTAGACCCACAGCTTCATGGTCCTCAGAACCTCCCAGTCTTTCAATTTGAGAACCAAACATTTAGTATATAAGCTTTCAATGAATGTTCTCTATAATGAAATCATAGGTAATTGTCCATTCTTTCTTCAACAGAGTCAGAATTGCTGAAAATATTTCCTGTAATGTTGTATGATTCTGTTCTGAATGGCATTTGTTAAAAGGAAAATATTGGGAGTAAAAACAGAAAGCTATTTTGTTTTAGTTTGTTTGTTTGTTTTTGTTTTTCTAAGAAGGGTTTCTATGTGTATCTCTGGGTGTCCTAGAACTCAGCCCAGTCTGACTTCAAACTCACAGGGATCACCTGTCTCTTCCTCCCGGAGTGCTAGGATTAAAGGCATGTGCCACCAGAGCCCAACTTTGTTTGTTTGTTAAAAGTTTGCATTAGAAGATGATATGTCCAAATAACCTAATTTACTGACTAATAGATTTTTGTCATTTATTATCATGCTTATTTAATAAGTTATTTATGACTTACATATGTTCTCAAGATGTTCTCAGCACGGTCGCTGCTAATGTTATGTGAGCAGTGGAAAGAGCCTAAAATGAATGTTTAAAGCACCGTGTGTCACATGTATAAACTGCACATCAGATTTCAAAGATTAAGTACAGAAAAATAACATGAGATACATTATTATGATTTTACATTTTTGTTGAAATATTTTTCACATTAACTTCAATAAATTATACCATTATACTCAATTTCACAATTAATTTTAATATTGTTGATAGATATTTTAAGTCTAGTTTGTGTGGGGGGTGTGTATATGTGTGTACGTTGTATAATATACTTGTGGGGCAATCTTGGTTTAGAAAGAGGAACTGGTAAAAAGCAAGTGAGTAAATAAGTTAGAGCAGTTGCCTAAGAGAGTGAACACCATGAAGCAAGGCAAAGGTAAGTAAAGAAACTGACGAAAAAAAAAACAATAATAAATAAATAAAGAAACAAATAAATAAATGGCGGCTAGCATACGGAAGTCCTATATAGAAGAATTCAAAGTGTTTTCTATAGATACCTCATCTGAGCATAACTCATGTGTGTGCTACTTGACAGCAGAGAAATCTGGCATTACTGTCTCAGCTTGCTGAGGTGATCCAGGTCATACCAACAGAGATAAGTCATGTTGCTTTTTCCTCCTAAAAAAGGGTACAATGAAAAGAACATCTGCTTTCTCTGATCCTGCAAAACAACTTTAATCTAATCAGGAAATCCTAAGGCCAGTCTCAACTGAAGGACAGTCTATAAAACGTCTGACTAGTACTCCTCCATGCTGTCAAGGTCAAGACAGAGACAGAGACAGAGACAGACGTAGAGAGAGAGAAAGTCTATCAGTCACCATCTAGAAGTCCAAAGAAACCCAGCTAGATAGGATGCGGCATGTATGCCTGCTGTTAGCCTGCAGAAAAGGAACATTATTACATAAAAACTAAGAAAGCTGAATAAAATATGATTCAAATTTAAAAAAAAAAGAAGAAACTGACAATCTGCAGTACGTGTGCTAAACATGAAAACTGTAAAACTCCACGAAAATAATTATTTCTCTAGATGGGTATAATCACCAGGGTCCACATGAAAATATACCCAGGGTATTGTACACCTGTAATCCTAGCACTGGGAAGGGGGAAACTGGGGACTACAGAGCTTCTTTAGCCAGCCGATCTTACTTGTAAGTCCCATGTCAGTGAGTGATTTTATATCAAAGGACAAATAGGATTGATACCTGTGGAATGATATGCTTGGCTTCTGACTTCCACATATAATCACCAAATCACCAACATGTACACTTAAACATCCAAAAACTCTACTCACACACACATACACACACGTACACACTCACATGCACACACCCATTCGTGTGCAAATTAGCCTTTTTTTAGCCTGCCTCATATATTCTAGCTAGTATGTTTTCTGAGGGCCAATAAATTAAAAAATAATAAACAATACATATATATATATATATATTTTACTTTCTTTACTAAATATTCTGTGGCATCTTGAAATTAAAAAGAAAATCTACCAGTGCTTTAAATATAAGTATTCTTAGTTGTGGCAGGCAGAATCTAGTTTTCTTACATTGTTTGGTAACCAGTATTACATGGAACATCTTTTTATAAATACTTATGCCATAGAAGATAATCTTGTATTTGTTACTTAGGGTAGAAAAGGGCTGGGGGTGTCTCATATTTATTTTAAGAGTGTTGCTTTGGCAAAACAGACACATTTGTTGTAGTATTAAACACACTTTAACACTTTATGAGTAGTTTCATGGTGCCAGGTGGTTGTAGCAATAAAAAGTTGAATGGAAAAGGCAGGTGGGAAAATATTACAATTCATGTCACCCCAGGTGATGACTCTTATTTTCAAAAAGCAATGATGATGTGTACACACAGCGAGGATGATTGTCCTTCCTCTAATTAATTTCCAGACAGCTAACATTGCATTGTGAATGCCGTAGCTATTCGTCAAAAATACAGTCACTGAGATAATTAAAATATGAACACTGAGACTTGGAGTTGTACCATGTCCATGTTTTTACAACACTTAGAATTTTGATGTAAGACAATGCAGTGAATGCATATATTTTCTCTTTTGAAAATACTTTGTGATGAAATTTCTGCATTTTAATCTATCATTTTATTAATTGAATTTTACTGGTCCCATATTATAAAAATGGCATCTGTTTCTGGTAACTTTAGCAATTGTACTATTAATATGTATCAGTTCTATTGATATTTCATAGTACTTTATAACTAGATAGTACCTGGACGCCAGTAGTAAATAATTTATGATAGGGTTTGTTTTAGCAGCATCGATCTAATTTCTTCACACTTATCCCACAATTAAAACCATGTTTCAGAAATTTCAATTTTAGCCACTCTCCCTTTAAAATATTTGACATAGTATTTTCAAGATGCAGCACAGTGATTAAAGTCATTCAACTCTGTACTTATTCTGTCATTTCTAATCTAGACAGTGTACTAGTGGTTGAGGAAGCAATAATGTAAGAATCTCCACTATCCCTTATTCTAAAGTCAAATGTTTACCATGGAAAGTGTTTCTCTTTTTTCTATCACTAATTTGATTTAGAACAAAACAACTGTTTAATATTTTCTATAAGTGGCTTTCATAAATAGTTTTTAAAAAGAGTTCAATTATTCTATATGTTTTTCATGAATTACCAAGGGTAGCATAATTAGTAAATGGATTGACAGAAAAAAGAAAATCCTAGAAATATGGTTGTGTTTTAAATGACGCATATTTATGACAGCAAAGTCAAGAACTCATCTGTGTGAGTGTCCTCAGTTTTCTGAATGAAGTGATTCCTTGACACACTTGTTTTCCAGGCTGAACACAGAACTGTTCAAATGAGAAATATCTCAGAAAAAAAAAGCACTAGTGTCCACGTGCAATTCATATGCTTATTTGTTTTAAAGCAGCCAGTCTTGGCTGAACATAATACCAAAGTTGTTTTTGTGAAGGACTTCAAAGACACTGAGATGTAATAACATTAAGATGTTTCTTCTGGTTTTATCATTACAGATTTTTTTCCTGGAAATTCAAATTATTTATGTTTAACTTTGTTTTTAAGTTTTTTAGATTTATTAATTTTATTTCATATATATCTGTTTTGCCTACATGTATGTATATTATCATGTGTGTAACTGGAGTGCTCAGAAGTAAGAAGAAGACATCAGATCCCCTGGTACTGAGGTTACAAATGGGTGTGAGTTCCCATCTATTATGTCATATTCTGAGGCCCAGAGAAATGGAAAAAACATCTTTGATATGAAATATTCACATAAAAGCCAACATAATTAGAATGAGTGGTGTTTTCCCATTCTCTACATATGTTTATAAACATTATAGCATTGTAGAGTAAAATTTTAAGATTTTAATAACGTCACAACCTTTGTACTATCAAGAGGAAAATGAAGTGATAACACCTAATGAATCTAACAAAAGTATATTGTTTGTTAGATTTGTTAAAGGAGACATAGGCAAAGACTGATAGGAAGTTACAGGAAGGGGAAATATTTGCTTCTGAGTAATATATTGCAAGTCTCCTGAAATGGAAAGAAAATGCATTTCTCAGTAAAGTTTGGCTGGCATGTGGACCTTAGGGGTGGTAGAGTTACTCACTGAAAGTGGATTGAGAGGTGTGAACATACACATGGAGATATAAAAGTCTGTGAAATGGATGTCAGCACCAAGAGGTTAGTTAAGTTCGAGCATCATATGTGGAGTGAGTGTGGCAATTACATATAAAAAAATGCCCATTCCATTGCATCTTCAGATTTCACACAGGAATTAGTTTCTCTGGAATGTGGTATCCATGTAAGCCTTTCTATCTGCCCAACATGCAGTCAGTTATGTTGGTGAATTTATGCTCATGTAGTGACTGCAATAACCTTTGAGTTATGCAGTCTTCACTGTCCTGTGGGAACTGTTTAATGTCACAAAGAAAACAACCTAAGCATCTATGAAATCATCACATAAAATTGTACATTTATGAAACCAGACAAAAGCCTGTTTTTAAGGGAGAGTCCATGTGTCCATGTGTTCTTTCTGTGCTTGACTGATGTGTAAGGAAAGATGACTCTGCTTCCCTAAGAAGGTTAAGCTGTCATCTGGTCAAATATGGACTTCAAATAATGCTGCCAAAGCAGCTGCCTCTTGTGACTGATGATGGTGGTGTTGGATGATGATCGTTGTGAAATCAGTTTTACAGGGGAAATTGCTATTTTTCTACTTGAGCTGAGTTGTAGTCTGGGTTTTGAAGTTTCTTGTCATATTAAGTATCCTTTTAGATTAAGAAGGAAACTACTAAAGACTATTCTCTGTGATAAAGTAGCTCTAGTACGGAAGCATGCATTAAATGATGCCAAGTTTCTCATTTATGCTACCAGAGCCACGACGACAGTCATTTTGAACCTTGCAGTGTCATCTCATGGTAACTTACGTTTGATGGACAAAAATGAACACATGTCTAGTCATGATGTGACACATAGCCTGGCTTTAGAAGATGTGATGTCTTAATACTGTCAAAGGATGTTGTCTTGTATTAATATTTAATATTCTCTATAATTCCTTCACACTTACACACTTTCTCTCTTTCTTCATTTCTCTCCTCCACAAAAATCTGAATATATTGTTTCTTCTGTGGTTTCCATCACTACTTAGCTGCCGTCTGAATAAAGAGCCCTTTTCTATCTTCATCTCTAGAAGATACTTACCTTCATCGACTCTCTCGCATTCCTGATGGCACTCATCACCACCTGGGATGTGAAATGTGCCTTCTTTAATGTCTATCTTCACATGTTTCGATGGCAGCATAAGAAAGGACTGAAATTTTCAGTGCCGCAAAGGCTCACCTATGCGTGTTCATCATTCTAGATTGATAGATACTTACTTCGTTTGTTTATATATATATATATATATATATATATATATATATATATATATATGCACAAATCTTAGATTTACTTATCAAGGACCATATAACATATTAGGGTTAAGAAAATATTCTAAATATTCTATTAATGTTTGATTCTGTGTTAAAGTCAGGCATTTTAGTTTATTTATCCAAGTGTGTGTGTGTGTGTGTGTGTGTGTGTGTGTGTGTGTGTATGCATGTGTGTGTGTACACAAATAATTCAGGACACAAGCAGCCATGAAAAGGAGATCACTTATTGCATACTTACTGTTAGGTATACCATTTTATATCCCATCACATTCTAGAACAAAGCAAGCAATTCTGTTGTCATGTCACCAGTAACTGCTGATTTATACCAGTGCTTCGTGTAAGCTGGTTAGAAACAGTAGTTTTCAAAGAAGAAAAGAAAACGAAACCTAACTGCCCCAAATACATTTTAAAGGCCAATAATATTTGTATCCATTGGGTAAACACGATCAGTCAAAGCCCCACAAGTTCTATATGGGCTGTTTCCTTAACAAATATAAATTTGCCTCCTCCATTCATCATATCTAGAAGTCTAAATGCTAAGCTTGAACACTCTGTTAGGGTAACACTGAAAATAGCCACTTGGTGGATCGGTAAAGGGAAAAGCCTGTGAAAGTAGCAGAACAAATGTCTATTCTTCTGACAACATAAAACAGCAAATTATAACCTTTTGTATGTCTTGGTTTAGATGGGTAAAACACAAAGGAACTTTGGGAATGCTTTTGAACAGTAACTTAGTTTATGAATGAGAAGAGCTACATACAGATGCTGAAGGAGTTCCCTTGGACCTTCAAGGTGTTTACTAATGTGCCTGAAAGTTGCTGCTGAAAACAAAGACAGCCCCTGTGTTGTCTAAGAGAACTACTTTAAATGTTGTAGGTTTTCAATAACCAAGACAAAGGGAGCTACTGGCACTGCTGTTATTTACTGTTACTATGAGCTGTTTTGTAAAAGAAAAGAATGCAATGAAAACCAGAAAGTCAAGTCGTGATAAGCATGTAGTGTTACATCCAACAGACATTCCATATATGGGACCACATAAAGTCAGCCATGAGGAAATAATCATGATGCTACTGAGATCAGAGAGTATACCTTTTCTATGTGACCTGCATGCTAGCAAGTAAGCATATTTTTCCAGGTTAGAGCTTGCAAAAGACAGCAGGTTAGTAAGGACAACAAACTTATTTATGTGGTGTTGTAGAACACCTCGGGGTTGGCAAAATCATCCATTTCCTGAAGGTCAGAGAGAGTCCAGGTCAGATGTCCTCTGAGGTTTAGAAGAAACATTTGAAAGAGCATAGGTTGAGCAAAGAATTGAGAGCAGAGAGGAAAACGGGCCCTTAGTAAAACATGCAGTTGAAATCCAATGAACTGCAAAGAGATGAGCTGCAAAGAATTTTTCTCCTCAGAATATAAAGCAGGCAATTGATGTTGCTCCATCCCATCCTGGCTTTACCTCCCTGCCCTAGTGCACAGTGTGCCCTTGCCACAGATATCTTCTTTGGAAGAACTGAGGAGTAGTATTACACCTTATCCCCCTACATAATGAGTGTTCTTATTGAGCCCCACTTTTAGATTCTTTCAAGATCCCTGCAGAGGGATTTTGAATAATTTTCAATTCCCGCTTTGGCTGGGATGTTTGCCAGAAATGGATTTAAGGCAGTAGATGGATGGATTTTAAAATAAGCTAACTCTTAGTATTTTCTAATCCCTTTCTAGTACTTTGTGCATTGCCCTGAAATATTGTTATTTTCAACATGGTCTTGGGCACACGTAGAAAAAGGTGTCTTACTTGGTCATCTAAGCTGTTATATAACTTGCCTTTGCAATTTGACTTTTTATATATAGCCATATTCATTTTTATGTGGCCAATTAAAAGTATAAGAATTATATATCATGTAACAGATCGATTTGGAGGATCTTGGAGGATGTAATATTCCTTCAGTTAATACTGTAAAAAGGGTGTGAAGGATTTGATTATTTATCTTGAATACATATGTAATTCATAGTCAGATTTTACCAGAACACAAAACTGAGGCTTCATAGTTACCTCTCCAAAGGAGAGTACAATAGCATGTTAAAAATATCAGTTATAAAGTTTAATATTCTATCATTCCTATTTTCTTATCGTTTCCCCTTTAAATCTCTACTTTACATATAAAATGTGATAATAGTTGATAATATTGTTTGTCTTGAAAAACTGGGTGTAGAGCTATTCATCTGTAACATAAGTTCAAGGAGAAGAAGCAGATCTTTGGAGCTTGTTGATCACCAGTCTAAATATATCTGAATCTGGGCTGAGAGAGGCCCTGTTTCAAAAAAAATTAAAAATTATAATACTGATAAGTTATTATCTTGGGTCATCCTCTTGCCTCCATATGCATATACACCACACACCCACACAACATATAGAAATGCTCTCAAATACTACACATACATACACATAAAAAATAGTATTCATCATATCAGTCTAATCTGATAAATCTTAGTACAGTGTCTGGCAAAGTGAATAAGAGATACTAACTCTACGATAGTAAGCTATTCCTTCATAACAGGGTGCTACAAATAAAGGGGTTTTGATAATTTACATTCATCGTCTTGGAAGTTCTACTGTTTATGGGTCCTCTACTTAGTGTTTCACAATGCTAGGATTAAAATGGACTTTTTTCTTAAAGGAAAAATCTATTTAACTAGGTGAAAATGTGTCTTCAGTTTCCCACAGCTTCTTAAAATCATTTATTTCTTAGTGTTTGGCGTGTTCTTGCCAGGCAAAGTCAGACTTTCTTGACACCCAGAGGCTGCTCAGTTCTTGTGGCCCTTCATAGGCATGGTACAATTTCCTTGTTGCAATGCTTCAAGGTGAAAACCACAGTTTGATATGCTATCATCAGGAGTCAGAGCATCCTCATCTAAGGGTTCATCTAATTAGATGACAATCCATCAGGAACACCTCACTTTTCAACCATCAGAGCCATACACTAACATTGTCATCTTAATAGTTCATAGAAGTGAAATCCATGTTGGTCAGAGGCAACTGCCTAATAAAAACAAAATGTTAAACTGGCAGGAATCTTTGAGCCTATATTCAAACTTGCACAAAGCACTTGTATTACAGACTAATTATTGTACTTATCATTATTTTATATTTCTGATCCCCTTATAGTTTTGAGTTCTAGTTCATGATGATCTCAATCATGAGAAAAGAAGGAATCTAAATTCCTCTGAATCTTTTTTTATATATTTTTCTTTTTTTTATTCATTTTTTTTTAAATTACTGCCTTTTCCCCGTTTCCATTTCCCTCCCCCTCCTCCCACACATCTCTGCCTCCCCTACCCCTCTCCCCCAACCCCCCACTCCATTTCCCCTCCCTCTCGAGAATGATGAGCAGTCCAGGTTCCCTGCCCTGCATGAAGTCCGTGGTCCTCCCACTTCTATCCAGGACCAGGAAGGTGAGCATCCAAACGGGCTAGGCTCCCTCAAAGCCAGTTCATGTATTAGGATCGAAACCTAGTGCCATTGTCCTTGGCTTCTCATCAGCTTTCATTGTCCGCCACGTTCAGGGAGTCCGGTTCCATTCCATGCTTATTCAGTCCCAGTCCCTCTGGCCTTGGTGAGCTCCCAATAGATCAGTTCCACTGTCACAGCGGGTAAGTGCACCCCTCGTGGACCTGACTTCCTTGCTCATGTTCTCCCTCCTTCTGCTCCTCATTTGGGTCTTATGAGCTTAGTCCGGTGCTCCAATTTTGGTCTCTGTCTCTATCTCGATCCATCGCCAGATGAAGGTTCTAAGGTGATATGAAAGATATTTATCAGTATGGCTATAGGATAGGGTCATTTCAGATTCCCTCTGCTCAGTTGCTCAAGGTACTCGCTGGGGACATCTCCCTGGACACCAGCGAGCCCCTCTAGAGTCAAGTCTCTTGCCAACCCTAAGAAGGCTCCCTTAATTAGGATATATATTTCTCTGCTCCCGTGCCCACCCTTCCTTTATTCCAACCATCCCATTCCCCCAAGCTCCCCCCAATCTCCCCTTCTCACGTTTCTCACCCCTTTTCCCCTTGGCCCCATGCCACTTCATCCTAAATTCCCAGTTTTTGCCCATCAATCTTGTCTACTTCCCATATCCAGGAGGGTAACTATGTGTTTTCCTTTGGGTTCACCTTCTTATTTAGCTTCTCTGGGGTCACACATTATATGTTCAATGTCCTTTATTTATGGCTAGAAACCAATTATGAGTGAGTACATCCCATGTTCGTCTTTTTGGGTCTGGGATACCTCACTCAGGATAGTGTTTTCTATTTCCATTCATTTGCATGCAAAATTCGAGAAGTCTTTTTTTTTTTTTTTTTTTTTTTTAACCGCTGAGTAGTGCTCTGATATGTATATATTCCATACTTTCTTCATCCATTCTTCCATTGAAGGGCATCTAGGTTGATTCCAGGTTCTGGCTATTACAAATAGTGCTGCTATGAACATAGTTGAACAAATGCTTTTGTCATATGATAGGGCATCTCTTGGGTATATTCCCAAGAGTGGTATTACTGGATCTTGGGGTAGGTCGATCCCAAATTTCCTGAGAAATCGCCACACTGATTTCCAAAGTGGTTGCACAAGTTTGCATTCCCACCAGCAATGGATGAGTGTGCTCTTTACTCCACAACCTCTCCAGCAAAGGCTATCATTGGTGTTTTTGATTTTAGCCATTCTGACAGGTGTAAGATGGTATCTCAAAGTTGTTTTAATTTGCATTTCCCTGATCACCAAGGAGGATGAGCATGACCTTAAGTGTCTTTTGGCCATTTGAATTTCTTCTGTTGAGAATTCTCTGCTCAGTTCAGTGCCCCATTTTTTAATTGGGTTAATTAGCTTTTTAAAGTCTAGTTTCTTGAGTTCTTTATATATTTTGGAGATCAGACCTTTGTCAGTTGTACGGTTGGTGAAGATCTTCTCCCAGTCAGTGGGTTGCCTTTTTGTCTTAGTGACAGTGTCCTTTGCTTTACAGAAGCTTCTCAGTTTTAGGAGGTCCCATTTATTCAATGTTGTCCTTAAAGTCTGTGCTGCTGGGGATATACATAAGAAGCAATCTCCTGTGCCCATCTGTTGTAGGGTACTTCCCACTTTCTCTTCTGTCAGGTTCAGTGTGTTCAGCCTGATATTGAGGTCTTTGATCCATTTAAATTACATTGTTTCCTGACTCTGTGCTTCTTGATTTTTTGACTGTGTTGTCAATGTTAGAAATATAATAAAACTATCCCTTGAATAATTTAAATATCATACGATTGTTTATGTCAAGATACAGGTATATCTCAGTATGAGAAAGTGAGCTTAGGATGCACACATGCTGCATACAATTTCAGCACCAAACGAATACAATACCAATAGGGCTCAAATTGTAACCTTGCCAGGTCCTAAATGAAAACAAAAGGACACAGTCCTAATGGAATCAGAACCTAACATTTAATGATCAGTGTAATTCCTAGAAATTCAGCATAGAAACTCCCTCTGTTTTTACTCTAGCAGTTAATAAAAAAGAGATTATTTTAATGGAATCATTTAAAATGAAACCCAGTTCTTTCCTTTTTATTAAAGCAAAAGCTAGTCTACATTATAATGTTAATGTTATTGTTGTTGATCTATAGAGTATTATGAGATATTTTCAAAACTATCTCTAAAAACTCTACTTCTTAATAAGGGAAAGAAGTCAAAGGAGTGCTGACTTTTGGGGCCCATTTTAATAATGCAAGTGCTGTCCTATAAACTCGGTGCTAATTCCCTCTTACACCTTGAAGGTGCCACAAGCAATTTGTAATAGAATCAATTAACATTTGGGAAGCTGAGCATGGCCACCTAGGATATTAAACATTTGCTCCCAGAATGCTAATATAAGCTATGGCATGATATTCCCAAAGTATCACTCAAGTAACAACAGAAACATCAAAGGGGTATCAAGTGAATGTGTGAGTGTCTGTTTAGAGATTTTTTCCCCTCAGTTCTCTCTTTCTTTTGGGTTCTGAGTGCACATTTTGGTTCTGAACTCTCTAAGTTCCTTTGAAGGCAGAAGTTAAGAAGAAAAGAAAAATTCCCAAGGCTGTAACGTTACATGTAGCATATACATTTGCACAACCAAAGTCATTGATAAGGTTTTCAAAAGAAGATGAAAGGCAGGAATCCATTCTTCACCCCACTCCGTCACTAGTTCATTTCTGTGCTACTTTTAGAGATCCTTGAATAGCAAAAACAACAACAACAAGAAATATTCTTGGTTAATTGAACTTCATTTTGAAACACTGCGGAGTTTCTAGTGGAAACATATTTCTGAAATGTGTTGCCTGCTTTTATTTTTATCTTCATGTTTTTTGTGATTCTGAGTTCCTAACCCATGACCTTGTGTGTACTATACCGAAGCTCTACCAGGAATTTAGCCCCTAGCACTGGACCTTCTTTTCAAGTTCATTTAGTGTTATTTATTTTTAGTTCATAATGTAGAATGTTTTAATCATCTGTAGTTTTCTGTTCCTTGTCTGACAAAGTTTCTATTAAGCAGTAAATTTTGTAGCCTCACTGAAACACCATCATAATGCATAAATATTAAAAAGAGAGACCATTTCCCATTCTCAGACAACCAGTTGTCTGTTTGATGTATTTTTTTTTCAACCAATGTGCTTTGTGCAATTAAAAAGGCAAAAACAGGGCTGGAGAGACTGTTCCGTGGTCAAAAGACAAACTGTTTGCACAATATTCTGTTCCCAGTCCCCAAGTCAGGTTGCTCACAGTTGCCTGTAACTCCAGTTGTAGTGTTCTGATGCCCTGCCCTGGAGTCTGAGGGGCACCTTCACTCAAACATACACAAACCCACACCCATACCCTATCCATTTGTTATCACAAATTAAGTAAACCTTAAAAATATATCTCATTTTATTTATTTAACTTTATTTCTTCTATCCCAAATTAATTAAATCAATTCTATGTAATTAACACAGAATGATCAGGCTAGGAGTATTTCACACAGTGTCTTCAATTTTATTTATAAAAATCATGGTATTACTTGGCATACACTAGAAACTGGAGGTGCATCAATTTCATGAATGAAGACATAGATATTAAAATAGTCTCTATTGAAATGATTAAATTTGATTTTCTGTGGCATGGTTGAATGACAAAATGTATTATTTATAGTACTTTATTAAAACTTAATATGGTTATTTCAGTAAGATATAAAACAACTTATTTTCAAATGACTTTCCATAAAATTATTAAAAATTTACACTTTTTGTGTATCCTCTGAGATGCTATTGGTTTATTAATAAATGCTTTTTAAATATATCTTAAACATGTTTCTTTCTCCCAAATTTTATAAAATTATATATAAATTATAAAAGAAATTTCCCCATTTCTCTCAATTCAGTTGTCTTTGTATGAACTATATGAATAATATTACATTAAAGTGAACAAGGTAAAGAACATAAAACATATTAAAAGGGATCTGAAGTAAAATCATCTGTTATAACAATACTAGGTTCATAAACAGCCACTTCCACTTGAACCCCTCAACTTTCCAGAGGAATATGTGCATATTTTGGCCCCACACTGTGTATTTCATATAGCTAATACTTTAGAACCCCATCTACAGAAAAATGTAAATGCTAAGAAAGGTGATATAAATACTCGGGCTTCTCAAATGTATACTTCCTGAGAGCCATATTTAATGATCAAGTAATTTGATGTCTAAAACACTGTGGAATATTTTCCTCTTCCTAACATCATCAGGGCATTTGTTGAAAATATTAGAGAGCCATATTGTCCCAAGAAATGTTTTTACCTGCTTCATTCTTTTAAAATGACACTCAACTGTTCTCTTTAATACATTTCCATTAGAGACTATTACAGTCACAAAAGAGGAGCAGATACCATCTAGCAGAAGACGATCAAAACATAGCCAGTATTGACACAATACTCTGGGCAGTATAAATGACTGTCCTTAAGTAATTAGAATATATACAGCATCCTTAGAGTCTGGAATGACTCAAATCACTATTTCAATTTAATTATCTAATAAACTAGATAACCCTATGTTTTTTTTTCAATCTATTTTGTAACGTGTCATTGATGAATTAACTTCACTTGTCAACACATTACAATTTCCTGCTACCACATGTAGTTTGCTGTTTGCTGTGTCCCACACACACACACACACACACACACACACACAATAGCAGTTGATGGCTCAAGGAAAAATTAGTTACAACACATTGTTTTAGTCCACAAAAAAGCAAAACAACTATCATTCTACCTGACTTATATGTCTAGCATTTTCTTTATCTCTCGTCTGATAAATTCACTGCCAAAGACCTGTACTTGGTAATTTTTCATTAATTAGAGTACTTCCTTGAAGTAGAATGTAACGTTCTATTGCTAAGCTCATTTTTGATGAAGTCAGTTTGATCATATGTGCCAAGATTTATTAATTGAACATTTTCAATTATTTTTGCATAGTTGATAATATCTTATTACTTTTTGATATTTTGATTTGAGTGTCTTCGTTGAATATTATCAGGGATTTTTATTTTCTCTTCCTGTGAGCATTTTGTAACTTACTTCCTAATAAGTTAAATGAAATCCTAAGTAGTTACTAGATGAAATAATGTATTTTACAATAAAATATCATACCACAGAACAGCAAGAGAGTAAGTTTCTGTTGTTTTATATTGGATTTCTAATGTTTGTGAACCTTCTACTAGTAAGATAATTTGCTTTCAACTATCTTCATCAAAAGTCCATCAGTCATTAAATATGTAGCATATCTGTCCCTTTGTGTAACAACCAAAAATATTTTTGGTATTACTGAATGTTTTACCTTATAGAAAATACAAAATAATCAATGGTTAAGAATTTTCTCCATTGAATTAAGAAAATTATCACACATATGATTTTGAAATTATAAGATTTCCCCAAGCTCCACCTAATGTTTGTGAGTCTGCATCTGTTTCCATTAGTTGCTGGATGAAGCCTCTCTGATGATAACTGGGCTAGGCACAAATCTCAGCATATAACCTAGGCAGGACAGATTGTAAGTAGGAGGTTATGTGGCTCTGTTGATTTTCCACTTCTTCCATTTGAAATCTTGCCTGCTCACAGAAGATGGCCAGTTCCAGCTACTTATCTGCTATTACTAGGATTCTTAGCTGGTGTCATCCTTGTGGATCTTTGGGAGATTCTAGGTTTTAACCTGACCAAGAAATTGTACCCCTTTGCAGCTGTCATTTTCAGTACTCTCCCCCTCACCACCCCAACCTGATTGCTCATGTTCCCAACACCCACTCACTCTCAGTCCACTCACAACATCTCTTCTATTTTACCTTCCCAGGGAGAGTCAATGTTCCTCCACGAACCCTCCTTGTTACCTAATCTATCTACATCTGTAGACTGTAACATAGTTATCCTTCACTTAACAGCTAAGATCCACTTATGAGTGAGTACACACCATGTTTATTGTTCTGGATCTGGATTACCTTACTCGGGATGATTTTTTTTTCTAGTTCCATCCATTTGCCTTCAATTTTCCTAGTTTCCTTGTTTTTAACAGCTGAGAAATACTCCGTTGTGTAAATGTACTATATTTTCCTTATTCATTCCTCTGTCCCCAAAACTTTTACTATCTTTTGAGAATCTATTCCTCACAATGGGGAAATTGTCCAATCTTAATACATGGGGATGTCCCTAATCTTACTGCTACTTGATATGCCATATTTCTGTTGATACTTCTTGTTCGTTTATTCTTTGGCAGAGCGGGGGCTGCTACCCAGCTCCCAAATAAATGCACAAGAAAGCTTATTCTTTCTTACAAATGCCTGGCCTTAGCTTGATTAAGTTCTAACTAGGCAGCTTTTCTTAACTTATTCAATCTACCTTTTGCCTTTGGGCTCTTGCTTTTTCCTCCCTGTATACCCTTTCTTTCCCTCTTATTCCTTGTCTGACTGTGTGACTGGGTAGCTGGCCCCTTCAGTTCTCCTTGCCTCCACATTCTCTTGTTCCCAGATCTCTCCTCCTGGATTTATTTTCATATGTATTCTCTCTGCCTACCAGTCCTGCCTATTCCTTTTTTTGCCTTCCCATTGGCCATTCAAGTCTTTATTAGATCAATCAGGTATTTTAGATGGTATTTGTTTAACATTATAGAGTTAAACAAATGCAACATGAAATAATGCAACGCATCTTTCCATCATTAAAACAAATGTTTCACAGCATGAACAAATTTAATACATCTTAAAATAATAGTCTACATTCCCCAGCTTTGTATGAATAAAATTTAAGATTTTTAACTTTAACATAGAAAAATAAAAACAGATTACAAGTAAGAATTACATTTAGAATATTCAGTCCATTTGTATTTTTCAAATTCAGAGAAAATATTCCATTATCTGTCTTATCTTCATGATTTCAAAATTTTATATGTATCTTACTTCCTATCAAAGCTAAAAATATTAACTATTTAGTTTTTAACATTATCAAATTTCACACAGAAGGATGTTATATTACCTAACAATGGAGACATCTTGCTGCCTGATCATAAAGATATAACTACTATATTTACAAATATGATTATTATAAATGACTAGCTACTAACTTGTGTTTTCTTGATTATCCTAAATTGCTTATGATAATAGCTACCGAAAACTGATTCTTTATCTTACATTTTTAAATAAACTGCATAGATTCAATAATTTAAACAAAAAGACAAGATCTCCTGGGTAAATTGGGAGCATTGGGACCATGGATGAGGATTAGAAGGGAAGGGAGAGGAAGAAAGGGGACCAGAGAAAAATGTATAAAATCAATAAAAAAGAAGTAGAAACATACATTGTAATGAAAATAATTTTAACTTTGCAACAATATACTATATTCCCCTAGGTAATAACATCCATAGTCCACCTAATAACCAAGAACTACCCACACCATTTATTGGGAATGTGCGAGTCATTTTCTCTAGAATGCTTCCTGTTGTCTGTGGGTGAAGTATATTTAGGGGTCCCTGAGAAAACTGAGATAATTGCCAAATCATTAGAAGACCAGTGATAATCTTGTTGATATATATCACCTGTCAAGGTTCAGGAAATTTTCCTCAATCTAACCTGATCCATATTAACCTTGAATGAATCTATAATCTTTTGTTTTCTGTAGAAATAAAAGGAAAACCTCTTCCCCAGAGCATTTTTGGCTTCTCTTTTTTAAAGTTAAGATAGCCGTAAAATATGCAAGTTGGTTCAATTTTGCAGTCCTGTTCACAGTCTCATGTCTCTTACCAGCTGTCTTTTGCTCATCGACATTCAAATAATTCAAAATCAACAAACTAACAGACTTCTTGTGTATTTCCCATCTATAAGTGGCTTGTTATTTTGTTACTATTTTACTTTTCTCTTTAAAGGTTTTATTATTTTTAAGCTATTTCTTCCTTTGTATGACTCTCCATACCCCCCCCCCCTTTATGTTTTCTTAAGCCTATGCACATTGTAAAACATTCTGGAAGCTGTTTAGAGGTTTCTCCGTATGAACCTCTTTTATTGCATAGCTCTAGTTATTTTTGATAGTGTAAGCAAACTTTAAAGTGCTATGCTATAACTGGGGCCTCTGTATGGCCCTATGGTTTGAGTCTGCCACACACTCTTGTGAAAACCAAGCTTAAAGCCTGGTTAGAGGTACATGACCAGGAACTGCATCCAACTCTTCAGAGCTCTAGAATGCTGATACTTGCACTGCAGCAGACATTTTTTACATATCTTCTTTTGTTTCAGTTTAGCAGGAAAAGGGCAATTTCTGTTTACAGAACTTCTTAGCAGAGTCCTGTCCTCCGTTTGTTATTGTTGTTCTTGTTTCTATTTCTTTTTTTTCTTTCCTCTCTTTTTTTTTTCAGCTTTCTCAGGCCCTACAGAAAATTGAGCCCCATAAAGGCACCAAAATGTAGTTTGTTGTTGTTGTTGTCTTTACTCTTTCACTTTGTTCTTTGTTCTTTTGGGGGGCTGCCACCCAGATCCCAAATAAATCACATACTGAGTCTCATTCTTCTTTATGAATGTCGATCTCAGCTTGGCTTATTTTAACCAGCGCTTCCTAACTTAATTATCCCATTTCTCTTTTGCCTCTGGGCTTTTACTTTTCTCTATTTCTGTATATCTTTTCTTTCCTTTTTATGCCATGTCTGAGTGTGCAGCTGGGTGGCTGGATTCTTCTATTCTCTCCTCCTTTTCCTCTTGTTCCCATATCTCTCTTCCCAGGTTTCTCCTCCTATTCGTTCTCCTCTGCTTGCCAGCCCTGCCTATTCTTTCTTCTGCTTTGCTATTCATTATTCGGGTCTTTACTAAACAAATCAGGCATTTTAGACAGTCCAGTAATACAGCTTATAGAGCTAACAAATGCAACATGAGAGAATGCAACACATCATTGCATTATTAAAAATAAATGTTTCACAGCTAAACAAATGTAACACATCTTAAAATAATATTCTTCTGCTAGTGGCCCCATAAAATGCCCAAGCCACACAACTGTCATCCACATTCAGATGGCCTAGTTTGGTCTTATGGAGGTTTCCCAGTTGTTTGTTCAGAGTCAGTAAGCTCCCACTTACTCAGGTCAGCTCTTTCTGTGGATTTCCCCATCATGGTCTTGACCCCTTTGCTCATAATATTGCTCCTCAATATCTATGACTGGACTCCAGGAGTTTGGTCCAGTGCTTAGCTGTGTGTATCTACATCTGCCTCCATCAGTTGCTGAGTGAAGGTTCTATAATGACAATTAAGGTAGTCATCAACCTGATTATAGGGGAACGACAGTTAAGGTACCCTCTCTACTATTGCTTAGAATCTTACCTAGGGTCATCCTAGTGGATTCCTGGAAATTTTCCTAGTATCTGGTTTCTTGCTAACCTTATAATGGCCCCCTCTATCAAAGTATCTTTTTCTTTGCTCTTTCTTTCTGACCCCACCCAAGTTGACCTTCCTGATCTCTCATGTTCTCCTCCTGTTCCCCCTTCCCCCTTCCAGCTCCCCTACCACTCTTCTCCACCCTCATGCTACCAATTTTCTCAGGAGATCTTGTCTACTTCCCTTTCCCAGGGGATCCTTCTATCTCTCTCTTAGGGTTCTCCTTGTTTCCTGTCTTCTCTGAGGTTATGGACTATAAACTGGTTGTCCTTTGCTGTATGTCTAATATCTACTTTTGAGTGAGTACAAACCATGTTTTTCTTTCTGGATCTGTGTTACCTCACTCAGAATTTTTTTTTTCTAGTTCCACTCATTTGACTGAAAATTGCATGATGTTATTGTTTCTTACCACTGTGTAGTACTCCATTGTGTAAATGTACCACATTTTCTTTATCCATTGTTCAGGTGAGGGGCATCTAGGTTGTATTGTGGAGGGAAATCCCACATCAATGTTGTTTCGAGGTTCTGGCTCTTATGAATATTTCTATCCATACTGCATGAACTGGCTCTTTGGAACCCATTCTTTACGGAGGGATAGATACCTTGCTCAGTCTAGACACAAACAGTGTGACAGATTTTGGTGACTCCCAATGGGAGACCTCACCATCTCCAAGGAGTGGATAGGGGTGGGGCTGGGAGAAGGTGGGAGAGTGTTCGAGGTCAGGAGAGAGAGGTAATTGGGATTGATATGTAAAATAAGATAGTTTTAAAAAAGAAAGAAAAATAATATTCTACAACACATATTCACAGGAGAACTGCCCTTTCCCAAACAGAGGCAGAAAAACAGTATATTGGAGGTAGGGGAAACAGAGAAGTGTGGGAGCAGCCACTGAAAGGGAGAATGGAGAAGAAATTGCTACCAGGCTGTAAAATAAATTTAAAAAAAATTATAAAGGATTATTCCTTCATATGAATGTACAAGTCTGTGTGGACATGAAGAAGCAAGAAGGGGCCCTGGTTTATTATTGTTTTGTGTCACTCTTTGTCTATTCCTTTGAGCTAGAGTCTCTCCCTGCACCAATGGATGCTCCAGTTTCATTGGCTCATGATACGAAGGCTCAGTAATCTTGTAGTCCTCAACCCAATTCTCAGAGTAGGGATTGTTCATCAGGTAGGACACCTGGCTTATGCTGTGGGTGCTATCTTCATCTCTTGTTCTCTAACATTCTTATCCACAGAGCCATCATACTGGCCATATTTTAAAATTTCAGAGAACCTACAATAATATATTAATTTTAAAATATTCTTTAATATTTGAATATACAGAGCTGGTGATTTATCTCAGTGTTTAAGATCACTTGTTTCTCTTACAAAAGTTGAGATTTGGTTTCAGGCACTCACAAGGTGACTCACAGCCTTACTCTAGTTTCAGAAGATTAAACACCGCCATGAACACTGTCTGCACAGGGTGCATACACATATGTATATGCAGGTAATACACTCATATACATAAAATAGAACTATTTTAAAGTAAATATTTGTATACACCAAGAATGGTGGTGCAATCCACAATCTCAGCCCTTTTGTGACTGAGGCAGGAATATCATGAGTTCTGAACCAACATTTTAGCAGTTGTGAGCAATCTATAGCAGTTGTAATTCAAGTTTCAAATGAGTGAGTTTATTAACTATATAGCAGAAAAAGTTTTAAAAAGGAAATAGAAAGTAACAGACAAAAGCAGAACATAACAAAAATATAATCAAATCTGTTTCCAAAATCCAACACATGCAGGTGGAATAGTCTAAACTACTTGCTAATCTTCCAGCACAACATGGACTACATAGTGAGACCCTGTTTTTTTATTATTAAATTTATTTTATTTTATTAATGTTTCTCATTTATTTTACATACCAACCACAGTTTTGCCTTCCTCCTCCTTTTCCTGATCTTTTCCTCCTTCTCTGCCTCCCAACTATCCTCCTCCTCATTTACCCCTCTTCCATCTCTATTCAGAAAAATGCAGGCGTCCCATGGGCTTGAACAAAGCCTGGGACATCAAGTTGAGCAGGACATAGCTCCTTCCCTACATCAAGGCTGGATAAGGTAGTCCAACCTGGGGAACAGGTTCCCAAAGGTCTGCTAATCACAAGGGACAGGTCCTGATCTCACTGCTAGGAGAATTATTACAGACCAAGGGATACAACAGATTGGTGCTTACCCTAATTGTCATCAGAGAGCCTTAATTCAGTAAATTATAGAAGCAGATGCAGAGATCCACAGTCAAGCTCTGGGCTCATCTCCAGGAGTCCTGCCGAAGAAAATAAAAGGAGGAGGGCTTGTAAGATCCAGGATGGTCAAGGTTATGATATGGAAACCTAAAGAGACAACCAACCTGAGCTCATGGGTGCACTTGAATTCTGAACCAACAGTTAGGAGTCAGCATGGGACCAACCTAACCCTCTGCACGTGTGTAACAGTTGAGATTACATTTTAAAGCAAAACAAAATCTCCAAAAACAACAGAAACAGGATGACACCAACTGCAATGTAAAAGAACTCTTAAAATGCCTCAAGCAGTGGAAGGGAAAGCCTCTGAGAAACTGAAGAGTGGTCAGCCCCTGCTAAGGCAGGTTCTTCAGGTGCTCTGATTCTTACTATAAATGTGTTGCTTTTGCAATAATAAATAAGCATGGCTCAGAACATTGCCTTATAATCAAACTGCCCATTACAGATTTAACTGTTTTATTCCTTTACTAAACATTCTGCAGCATGATTATCACCATATGAGGAAGAATTAGGAAGAAATTCCCCCAAGAAAATTATTGCACCCTATTTGGAGTCAGAAAAACTTCCTATTGTCCCCCACATGATTTTCTGCATTATTTTTTGAAATTTCTCTCTTTTCTGAAATGATAATTATATCAGTTTCTCCTTCCCTTTGCTCCTTCCAACTCCAATGTACCACCCCTGGTCCTTTTTAGTGATATTTTGTACTTAGAGTAACTCAGGATGACCATTCATAGGTATAAGATTTATTCACTATTTTGGTGAACTAAAATAAAAGTAAGCCAGTTAAGCATTAAAGTAATGTACGTAGGCTTGCCTTAGTAAAAATAATCAAACAAAATCCCCAAATCTTCATGAGGTGTCTACTTCTTAATGAAACAGTTATTATTATTGCTGTTGCTGTCAGGTCAGCTGTAATTCCTATATAGCAGGTTTAGAATCACACAGCAATTTTGTTCATTTCTTGAAACAGGACTTTGCTATGTAGAACATGCTGGTTTGGATTTGAAGTGATTGTCTTGTACCAGCCTTCTGCATGCTGGGATTATTGGCATGTACTACTGTTGCTGGGTCCTAATGTCTTCCTCAGGGAAGGGGGTGAAAAGGCACGGTGTCAATGTCTTAGACACTGGGTGTCAGGTAGACAGCATGCAGCGGATGTGTTTATTTAACAATGGGGAAAAACTTATACACTCTCCCAGCAGCCAGGCATTCTGATGCATTGACAGTTGACATTGTGTGGTCACCCCTCATTGGCTAGGCACAATCAGGAATTCTGACAACACCAAGCAGACTCCAGGTTTGCTCCTTTCGGCCTGGTAGGCCTTAAGATCATTCCTAATATGATTCTTGGTTTAGAAACACTACCTTATGAGGCTGTGTTATGAAGGGTTAGTGTTCAAGTACTCACTGCACAAAGGTTCAGAACTCTTATAAATGTTGAATGGGTATGGAGACCCAGACTCCTTAGAATGGGCTGACTAAAAAGACTGGCAATATTGGTAAGCTCTTTGATTGGGAGACTCTGCCTCAATGAAAAAGGTGGAAAAGTGATTGGGGATGATTTCTGAAACCAATCTCAGGTCTTCACATGAACACCCAGCCACCTGTGTACCTGTACATATGTAAGCAGGCACACACATCGTGCATACCACATCACACCATGATTATATACATTAAATTAGAAAAGGAAAAAAATAACACATTTACAATATTTATTTGAAAGGCTTTTGTGGCAAGGTATTGAACACTGAGAAGATTGTGCGCACCTTATTCTCAAGAAGTTTCTGCAATTTTATTTGAACTTAATTTGTTACATTCTGTATCTAGGATAGACATCTGAGTAGCAACTCTTTCAGGCTCATGGACGTGCAGGTTCAAACAGTTCAGGACTGATACAGACGAGAGGAAGCAGAGCCCATCAGGCTTGCTTCACTGCTCTCCCATTTCAGTGTGGTTTCTCCCATTGATGTAGAAGTCAGTTGTCTAATTTCCTGACAGAATGGTCTACATTAAGAAAGGCTGGACATCTTCCCTTTGTATTATTGTCAGAATTGATCAGTTAAATCTGCCTGAGGATCAGTATGTGGGGGACTCACATTGAAAGAGATTTCATTTTTGTCTAACAAGTCCCAAAGGTGCTGTTATCTCCACTTTACTTGCCCCTCTCACATCTTGTGTGTCCTTTGTAGCATGCCTCACAAATCTCGTTGTCTGTACTGATTAATAGGTTGTCTTCCAGCTGGAAAAAAAAAATATGTTCTTTTTTTTTTTTTTTCCTACAGCCAGTTTCAGAATTTTCACTTTTCTCAAACTCTGCATGTTTCTTCTTCACATTTAATGTGGAAACAAAATGTATTTTCATATCTTCCTATACACCATTTTCCATTTGATGGAAAGACACCATTGAGTATATAAAATAACGCAAGAGAGATATGTAAAATACTTCTTCCATTTTTTTGCTGTGTATCTTCAAACTGAAACAACTTTTCTACATAAATTTCTCTTTTTCTTCCCAAGTTCATTTGCGTCATAAACTAAAAACGTCTTTCCTTTTCTTTTTTTCTTTTCCAGATTCATTTGGCAGTGTAGAACTTTCTCATTGAGGAAATTCTGCTAGAGATCACTTGGAAATTTCTGCATTGTGGTTTCAGAGAACCGGATTCTTCGGGCTGAGCTAAAGGAAACAATCGCTGGAGGTTCTGATAGAAAAGAAAGGGTAGGTCTCACCACCTTCATCTTTTCTTGTAAACTGTGTGATGCTGTTGTATGATATCAGGAATGTATGCTTCTTCTCATGAACCTTGTAGAGGTTCATAAATTAGAAAGATGGTATTTTATTTGACATTTCATGTTTATTTTATTCTGCATGGAGTTTTCTTCCTCATATCTATTTCATTAGATCTGCAATTACTTCAAATAATGAAATTTTTAAATATTATAGTAGTTGAAGTTAGATTTGGCTACCAGAGAACGTACGTGAAGAAAGAGACTACAGTTTCATTCATTGAAAAGTTAAAGTATTTAGTCCAAAGTGCTTATGGTATTTTCTAATGTCATGGATCAAGGTTTAGCCATAACAATTCCCTGATCTCATGATTTCAAGGAGTTATATTCTTATTCCCAGTAGTGAAATGGCCAACTTTACTGCAAGCTTTGAAAGATGTATTCCTTATTCATGCATTTATGGATACAGTTATAAAATCCTGTCTTGTGGAAGAATGTTTATTATTATTAATAATAATAAGTTTTAATATATTCTACTTTACAAAAAAGAAATGTAAAAGAACAGAATTTTGCCTCGTACATTTTGACCTACACAGGTGGGTGAGAGCTATCTGTACCTAGTGAATGTGCTTAATTCTTTCCACAGTGGCAATGCCACAACAGTAAATAATTATTCATGAAAATGTACACAAGAGGTGGAATTTTGTGGAAACTGTGTGAAACAGACTAAAGAAGAAAACTATTTTCAAATTATATACCTTTATTTATATATGTCTTTATTGTAGAATAAATATACGTGTGTGTGTATGTGTGTGTGTGTGTTGAGGCAATAAAGATGGCTCTCATTATATGTATGACTTTTCATAGCATGACTGTCAGAGGTCTGTTTCAGAATACCCATTGAAATGTCAGACATGGAAGAACATACATGTGATATTAGTGTTTGGGGTAATGTAGACAGATCATTGGCCAGCTGACTTAGCCAATCTATGAGCTACAGTTTCCATGAAAAAAAATCATGGTTCTAAAATTAAAACAAAGATGGGCCAATAAGATACCTCAGTGGGGAAAACACAATGTCCCAAACTTACCTGAATTTGATCCACAGGACCCAAACAGTGGAAAGAAAAACTGAAAATTTATTGTCTGACTACATGCTCCATCCCCAATAAAGAAATGTAATTAGAAAAAAACTGTTAAAGGTGGAGAGTGATTGAGAAAGACAGCCACTGTTGACCTCTGACTTCTACCTGTACTTGTACCCGCACACTCACGTGCATATAACTACATGGCAACATATACATATAATGCACGCACCTCCCTACTACGTATTACAAAATACCCCCAATACTGGTGATTTAGTCATTTGGAAGTAATTTATTCTTTTCTCATGGTAGCTACTGTGATGATGCAACTATTTATCTACATCAGGAGTGAGTGTGAGACATATACTTCAAAACCACATAAGAAAAAGCTTCTCATTACCATTATTCATTTTCCTTCTTAATGTCCTTTTCATGTTCTTACACCTTTGTGACTCATCTTCTAAAAAACCAAATCTACTTCCACAAAATGGAAATTTGATTTCACAGAAGGGTTTTTTTTTTTTTTTTTTTTTTGAGCTGTTAGCTGTAGCTGAGGGTTCCATATTTCTGTGCCAAAAAGACTTAATATGTTATGCCCACATATATTAACTGTTTCATTTAGCGAGCACTGTTGAATTTACAATGCCTTCTATGTAAGCTGATTCATTGGTAAAAATTGGCATTGGTCTTTTGAGTATTTTACAAATATCTCAACACTGGATGAAGCTTTCTCAGAAAGCTCCTTGTTGATAGCCTTGTTGAAGGAGAACGACACTGGCATTAGGAGCAGCTGCCAGTCAATTAATTCATTTATTTGGCTAAGGGTTTTTTTTTTTTTTTGGTATAGTTTCTCCAGTGGTAAATTCAGTGACAGACCTCCTAAACAGTGTGTAATTAATATAAACAATTTATATTCATTTCCTTTCAATGCAAACAAATTACCAAATTTCAATTTATTGTTGTTTAATTTTAAAGGGAAATAAAGCAAGCATCAAATGCATTTGTTGGCATGAATTTGTCTTGTCTCGCAGAAACAAAATTCTTCCAGGGGAATTTCCCTTTCAGGGGTGTGAGGAGTTTCTGAGGAATGAACTTCGCCTGTGTCTTAAAGATAGCATTCACCTTCTCTCCTGGTGCCTGTGCCAGGCATGACAGTGGTGGATAGCCTAAAAGCTGCTGAAAGAACCATTTTCTGAGCAAACCCTGCCTTTTAATCAAGGAATAAGTAGGTTCCCTTTGAAATGACCTGTGTTTGTTTGGAGGAGGGACAGAAATATCTTCTCTCTTCATAGCAATAGGACTCTTTCAAGGAGGTATTTTCTTTCCCGACAATGAAACTCATACTGGAGACAAATCAGCAATTTCACAGCTGGTTTGTAAAATTCTAAAATGATGGACACAAATCAAAGCAGGGGATATTCATTAGGAATGAAAAGAGTATTTGAATTGAATCCCAGTTCCTAATAGGATGCCTTTCTACAGTTGTAGAATGTTAGAGGCATGCCACGGCTCTTACACATAGGAATTCACATTTCGGTAGTAACTATAGAACTTATTAGAGTATGGTTGTTTAAAAGCATGAAATGGAGGGTTGGACTTAATTGTATCTTCAAATCTATCTCCTCCTTGTTTCCAACTCTCTTCTGTTAAAATAATGTTCCTTGCATTTGTTTTGTCATTTACGTGCATTTGCACAATGTATTCTGATTTCTCTCACCCACAACAATCATGTGTCCTTTTCACCTTGTCAAGCCTCTCTTCTTCCACATTCGTGTCATTTTATTTTGCTTTGTGACACTGAGTATAATTGTGACTCTCTGTTTGACCTTGCTTTGGGACTGTCCATTGAAGCCTGGGTGACTCACTGGAGGGTGTGTATCTGATTACAGTGATTGTCCCACCCCATTAAAACTCCCTCCATATTCAGTAACTCAGAAGGGTGGGGTGAAAGTTAGTGAGTCCATAATGAATCAATGATTGATGCATGGTAGGCCCAGTCTGGATGAAACCACCTCCTGGTAACCCAGATGCTGGGAAATCATGGCTTCAACCTTTATGTAATGGATTAAAGATGGCATTCTTCATTAACTGTTTCATTAGCTATTAGACATTTCTCTCCAACTACATAAAAATACTCACCATTTCCTGAAGTAAACTCTTCTGTTGTCTAGGACTGGAGTTTCTTATATTCTTAAGAAATGTCACATCAATGGTTTTAATTTACCACCTAGAGTTCTAGAAGTTAGGGGCTTTAAGTCTCTGTAATAATTCATACCCTTTACCATGGCATAAGCACAATTTCTCTGGAAACTGTTGACTCTTAGACTGGCTTTACAGGAAAGAAGATAAAGAGAAGAATCCTATCCAAGAATTTGAAAGGATGATTTATTGCCTTAGGAATTCAACAAGACAAAGAGAATGTTAGCTAAGTGTAGTATTTTGTTTGTTTGTTTTATTTTGGTATTTGTATGATAAGAGTATAAAGGGCACCCTTTAAATCTTTTCTTGTGCTTTGAGTTAAAAGAGCAAATCAATGCATTTATTATGGATCCATATCAGAGATTTCAGAATCATTAAGTCTAAAAATATACTTTTTATATAATTAAAAACATTTTTAGACATACCTATATATGGTACTTAAAAATCTATATATGTATACTATACACACACACATATATATGTATGTATGTATATATATATCTTTCATAATTCATGAGAATACAAATTTGGTGGGTTATGTAGACTTGTAGTATAAGTTAATTCAAGGAGTGTTGAATATTTGATAAACTACAGGCCCAGGATCTACGTTTTTATTTCATGAATTATTTTATGAATAATGTGTTCTTTCTATTACCTATTGTCTAACATTGGTTTGTATATTTATGTATCCATCATTAACTATCTACCATTTTTCCTGTTATCTTTAATCTGCCTATCTATCAACTATCAATTATGCACCATGTATCATCTTTCTACTATCTATCATCTATCTATCTATCTATCTATCTGTCTATCTATCTATCTATCTATCCATGTTTCTATCATACAGTAGTTTGAGCCCCTATAAGTTCATGAGGACTGACCCTATTGGACGGTGTGGACTTGTTGAAGTAAGTGAGGCCTTGTTGAAGCAAGTGTGTCACTAGGGTGGGCTTTAAGCTCTTTTTTGTTTAAGTTTTGCTCAGTGTTACAGTCCACTTCCTGCTGCCTGCAAGATATAGGAATTTCAGCTACTTCTCCAGCAACATGTTGATCTGCATGTCACCATTTTCCTCTCCATCATGATAATGAATTAAATATCTAAAACACTAAGTACCAACTCAGTTAAATGTTTTTCTTTATGAGAATTGCTATGGTCATGATGTCTCTTCATAGCCATAAAAACCCTAAGTAAAAAAATATCTATATAACATCTGTCTGTCTATCTATCTGTCTGTCTGTCTGTCTATATATCTATCTATTTTCTACCATCTATTTGTCATCTCTGCATTTATTATCTGTAGTTTATCTATAATGAAAAAAACCACTGACAGAAAATCTGTCTTTGACTACATGTTCTGTAATCCATTTATCTCCTTTGTAACTTGTGTTAGTGCAAAATAGAAGCATATCTAAAATGTGTAAAATGTGTGGGCTACACAGAATCAGAATCCTTGTTCCCCAATTTCTTTGTTGTTGTTGTTAGAATAAACATCTCATGGCAGTTTCTTCTACTCTGATAACATAAGGAGAGAGGAAATTAAATGACTCTTATTTGTGATGAGCAGATTTCTCCACTGGCTTGCAAGGTAGTAAGAACTCCTAGTATCCCAATGACAAGTCAGCCAAGCAAGCATTTATCAAAATGTCTGCTGCATTCATTGCCCTGCCTCTAAATGAACTGGACTGCTTTAAGAAAAAAAGAATTCCACACTGAATCCTCAATGGAGAATCACGGAAATCAGCAAAGTTTTCAAGGTGTGCCCTTCATAGGCGAGCAAAAATAAACCGCACATTAGGAGAATTAGTGCTCAGAGGCCTTTGTTTAATCAGTGGCTAGTTGGGTGGTGATTACACAAATTCACTGCATTAAATTTAATCAGGGATGTTTCTGGCAAAGGGAGGCAAGCTTACTGATTAATTCATTTATATTCTTGAAATAAGATATGTTCTCCTGGATGAATCTCCTTAGTTTGGCGAGTCCACACTATGCACGCCAGCATCTCTAAATGACTTTTTGTTCATAGGCCCAGACTAAGCTGAGCACTGAGTACTGATTAGCTTGGATGACTCAGAATGACAGTCAGAAAGTGGCACTGTTGGGGTTCATCACTACATACACTGTCAAAGAATTGGTCTGCAAGTGCCTGTAAATACTTCAGGGTCTGGTGTCAACTCTTAGAGTTGCCTTAAGAAATCAGCCAAACATGTCTGGGGATATCATGATAAAAAACGAGATCTTCCAGCTGGGCGGTGGTGGCGCATGCCTTTAATCCCAGCACTTGGGAGGCAGAGGCAGGCGGATCTCTGTGAGTTCAAGACCAGCCTGGTCTACAAGAACAAGTTCCAGGACAGGCTCCAAAACAACAGAGAAACCCTGTCTCAAAAAACCAAAAAAAAAAAAAAACAACCGAGATCTTCTAAAGAATTATACCTTTCTTCAATGCATTGCTAAATTAAGGCAGTTATATCTAGGGTGTAACAGGTTATATTAAAACTATGACTTAATGGATTATAAGGTTTATTTCCTTATTTTAAAAATTAAAAATGAAGCTCTAGAGTTGACAGTTATATGGAAAATAATATCTCAAAAAGTATTGAACTGGGTGTCACTCATTGTGTGCCCAATGTCTAGACAGGGACAGAGAGGAAGGAAGGAATATGTAGTATGTATGTGAAATCATCTGCTGTAAATATATCACTTGGCTTTAAGCATGAGAACAAGTCAGGAACACATACACTAACATGTGGAAAACCTTTTGTGTCTGCAGGTAATTTGCAGGGCACATTGGGAAAGGAATATGTGAAACAATTGGGTTGTGTACTGTGTCTGTGGGTCTCTACTCACTCCTGATGACAAGGAGGAGAGGATATGTTCACTGTGGTTATCGCGTATCAGGAACCATATGATTTGTTTGAGGAAGAGTCAAGAAAATGAGACCACACAGGGCAATTACACCCCTTTGTGAGCCTTGGAGAGGGAGGCAGGATGTGGCTCAGCTCTCTGATCTGTTCATTTCTCACAGTTGAAGCTTCCTGCTCAAGTGCAGAGTTTAATATACAACTCACCAGCCTTGTCCTATGGAAGGCAATAATTCCCTTACGGGATTGTGCTGATCGATGTTCCTGCCTAAAGATCTATGTCTACGGCTGAGCCTTTCTATGTTTCAACTTTCTAGAAATCGGAGTATTAGAGTGGATCTTGTGAACTTAGGCTAGTCTTAGCTTTGATGACACTGTAACAGGGAGAATACAATTCATGCATGTTGTTTTGTGGCCTGTTTTGTGCGGGATCCTATATAATATATTTTGCTGTCATCAGAAATAAGGGTTAGTGAGGTGGATTATTCTGCACCTTGAATTAAATGCAAAATGACATCATATACCTCGACAATGTTATTAGTGTCAGCAAAGACGCACAGGAAGCCACGCTGTTTCATACCTGGAGTCTAATCATGAATCTCATGCAGAAATGTGTCCCTGAATGAACCCCATACTTTGTTATTATAGTTATCATTTTGAAAATAAAAAAAATAATTTAAATCCTGACCGTGAAGGAAAGATACTGTATAATCCCTTTTCCTTACTTTATTTCTTGAACATGCTCATAAAAGTATTTACATCACAGATTATACCGTGAAGATAAAATGTGTTAATGTTAGCATGTTCTACAAGATTAATTACCAGTATTCGGAAATAACAATTATATGTATTTATTAAATTAGTTTGTTGTTAGTTCATCAGTTTGTTAGTTCATTAGTTAGTTTAGTTTAGTTAGTTAGTTAGTTAGTTAGTTAGTTAGTTAGTTAGTTAGTTACTGTTCCTGTATGCCAAGGGGCATGTATGTACATCAGAACAATATCAGGGAGCTCATTCTTTTTTCCACTGTGTGAGTCCAGTGAATTGAGCTCAGGTCCTTAGGCCTGGCAGCAAGTGGCTTACCAGCCACCTTATAGCCACATCATTGTCAGAAAAGTGCTTGTTAGGTCGTTGAAGAACAAACAGTGTAATTCTATATGACGAACAATTTAGAATATTGGCTAACTCTGTGTATATACTTGCTTCTGAATTTGCTGCACTGTTATTTTGCAACAAAATCAACATTGGTGTCTTGAACTGTGGAATATGCCTTACTTGATTTTAAAATGAAGAGGCAGTTACTACCTCTGACTGAAGAATCCTGCATAACTATTTCATATGAGATTTATCCAGCAAATATCTTTCTGTAATCCACAAACATATCATGTTATTACTTTCTATCTATATCAGAAATATAAATCATGAAGAACCAAGACATAATACAGTGAATACTAAAACATCATTAATGTCTTGCTTTTCACAATAACATTTGGAAATATGGGAACATGATCATGAGTTTTTAAGTATCAAAAGCAGGTTAGCCTGCAAAACAGTGTAGTTCTAAATTTATAATTATCAGAGAATTTAATCATGAAAAATGTTATTAAAATATTAAAATCTTATGATAAATTTAATGAGTACCTTCTTGATTTAGCTTTACTATTTTCTAAAATAAAAACTACATTTTTCTGATTATAAAACTCATTGTAGATATTACAAGAAAATTAAAAAAAACTACAGATTGTTTATTAATTTATAATCATAATTTCTGAAATTACCTTATTAATCAACTTTCTTTTATAAAGAAAACTTTCCTTTGGGTATTTATGGTTTGTGTATTGAACACCCTCTTATTCAATAATTACTATGTTTTCATTGCCAAAGCATAAAGTTTTTTTTTTCATCATTCTTATGGACCTGTCTTCTGAAACATGTACATCCATGAACAAGAGTTATTGCCATCTCTGTTACTAATGAAGAGTTGTAATCTGCCCTTTATAATTTGTGTATCAATACTGCGCTTTGAACAGCTGGTCATTTATGGTTCATATATGGGAAAGGGGTGGCATTTGAATCAGAAGTACAAAGTCATTTACTGCTACAAATTGAGTTTGAGTCCAGCTGGAGTTAGATGAAAGTATATCTAATTAAACAAACAAACAATAAAACCATACTTTAGTGAACATTCTTGTGAACATTAATTTGTGCTATGAAAATATTGCCTGATGATAGTTGTAGTTGAAGTTAAGCATTGTAAAACACTTCATTTATTTTACTTTTCATTGAATATTGATGTGAAATCATTTTCTTAGATATGTTTCAGCTCTTTAGCTTAATAGTTGGTTTCATAATTATTCACTGTGTGACTATGAGTATTTATTTATAGGAAAAAGTACTTCAATGTTATTAGATTCACCACACAATCTTTAGTGTGTTTTGTTTGTTAATAAATTATACCCTCTCTCTAGAGAGGAGTCAGTATTTGTACTCTCAGATATTGCTTTTTTATTATTGTATAGTCAAATCAAAATAAGCATTAGTAATTTCAGTCCCATGAGTTACAGGGAAGTTGTGAAGCTTTATAAGGTCCTTTGTAGATTTCCCAGTGCCAGAGCTTGTCACTGCATATCTTCCTAAAGTTAAGCTGTGTGTTTCTGTAACTACAGGTCTGTACGGCTTGAGGCATATGAAAAATTAATTTATAAAACATCTCTGTGTGATAGATACAAAGTAATTACATAGTTCATGTAAGCTAGGAACAAAATTATAATTAATGTATAAATTTTTGTATTTATTTATTTATTTATTAAAGATGTCCACCTCCTCCCATTTCCCTCCCACTCCCCTCACTCCTCCTCCTCCTCCCTCTCCAGTCCTAAAAGAAGTCAGGGTGCCCTGCCCTGTGGGAAGTCCAAGGCCCTCCCCCCTCCATCCAGCTCTAGGAAGGTGTGCATCCAAATAGACTAGGCTTCCATAAAGCCAGTACATGCAGTAGAATCAAAACCCAGTGTCATTATCATTGGCTTCTCAGTCCACCCTCGTTGTCATCCATATTCAGAGAGTCTGGTTTGATCACATGTTCGTTCAGTCCCAGTCCAGCTGACCCTGGTGATCTCCCATTAGATCAGTACCTCCTTCTGCCTGGGTGGACGCACCCCTCGTGGTCCTGACTTCCTTGCTCATGTTCTCCTCTCCCTCCTTCTGCTCTTCATCTGGTCCTTGGGAGCTCAGTCCAGTGCTCCAATGTGGATCTCTGTCTCTATCTCCATCCATTGCCAGATGAAGGTTCTATGGTGATATTCATGATATTCATCAGTGTGGCTATGGGACAAGGCCAGCTCAGGCACCCTCTCCTCTGCTGCCCAAGGACCTAGTTGGGGACATCCCTTTGGGCACCTGGGAACCCCTCTAGAGCCAAGTCTCTTGCCAACCCTAAAATGGCTCCCATAATTAAGATATCTTCTTCCCTGCTCCCATATCCACCCTTCTTCCATCTTTTCTTCCTTCTTTCCTTCTTTCTTTCCATCCATCCTTCTTCCTTCATGACAGTCAATCTGTCTGCCTGTCATATCCAAAGTCAGAGATCTGTCTGTTTGTCATATCACAAGTCAGTGGTCAGGTAATCATCAGGTTTTGAGTTGCTATGTGTTGTAATATGAGTGGTGGGGCTGCATCCCCTGCACCCGGCCGCCCACATGGCTAGCTTATGCCCTGAAATAATTACACGGAAACTGTATTCTTTTAAACACTGCCTGGCCCTTAGTTTCAGCCTCTTATTGGCTAGCTCTTACATATCGATCTAACCTATTTCTAATATCCCTGTAACACCACGAGGTGTCTTACCAGGGAAGATCTTAACCTGTGTCTGTGTCTGGTAGGAGAATCATGGCAACTCCTTGACTCAGCTTCTTTCTCCCAGCATTCTGTTCTGTTTACTCCGCCCACCTAATATTCTGTTTTATTAAAGGGCCAAGGCAGTCTCTATTTAACCAATGAAATTAACACAAGCCAGAAGACTCTCCCCCATCAGGTATGAACAAGCAAACTCTTATTATAAGACTTTCAGAAACATAAAACATCAAAAATAATATTATTGCATGTGTATCAACAATAGTGTGTTTGGAGTATATGTATCTGTGTGTGTGTGTGTGCGTGTGTGTGTTCACATGTTCTTATCTAGTAAGATGCAAAATGCTTTCTTTTGGGCAACGAAGATGATGATTATACCGTATGTAAAAACATTTGCATCATGAACCTGACAATGTAAATATGCATTACAAGAATCTATTTAATAGGCTCAGCAGCCTAGATAAAATAATCACTACTGGTTCAGTAATGATCACGTCTCAAGACAGTAGTTTTCTGAAAATCTTGTTCTGAGTTTTGCATAGGTATGCACAGATGCTTGCACAAAACATTTGTAACACACACACAAAGAGACACACACCGTGTACACACATTCAAACACATACCATTTACATACACATTTATGTACACACATTAAACCACACTACACATGTATGCATACCATACATGCTTACGCCACACACTTATACAGCTCTAGACACACACACACACACACATGAACCATATACAAATCCACTCACCTGCATACATGCACACTTATACACCACACATAAATATACCATCACACACACAGCAAATTCCAATATAAATCACATATACACACATTAGACATTCCTATATACCACATACATGCATTTTTAAGAGATATTTTTTAAGTTGCTTTGCATTATAGAAAATGATTGTATTAGTCTGATAAGACCCATCGAGTTGGTTTTCTTAGTCATTGATTTTGGAGTCCTTTAATTTTACTTCTTAGCCTTATTTTTGCCAAGTGTTATAGCTGATGCATTATGATTTGATATGAGGCAATAATTTTGTTTTGTAATAAGTTGGTAATACAGGTAGATACTGTATTTCTGGTTGATACCATATTTGAATCTTCACAATTGGTCTATAGATTTCTTAGATCCACCCACGTAATACAGAAATTCCTTAGTACACCAATGACCAGGACTACATTTTACTTTTCTCCTTTCTACCTATTCTAATGTGTAATGAAAAGTACCAGGGTTTGTACTCTAATACACTTATTTTTTAATTGAGTCTCTTCCACTTATCCAGATTCATAATTTATTCCTTGAATCTCAGTTTCTCTGTATAAAATGGATATGATAATATTTACCCTGATGTGCCGGGTGGTGGTGGCGCACGCCTTTAATCCCAGCACTCGGGAGGCAGAGGCAGGCAGATCTCTGTGAGTTCGAGACCAGCCTGGTCTACAGAGCTAGTTCCAGGACAGGCTCCAAAACCACAGAGAAACCCTGTCTCGAAAAAAAAAAAATTACCCTGACGCGCATTAGAACAAAAACAAACACAACAAATAAAACATTCTTTCTCTTCTCTCCAGTGTGTGGTATTTAGCTTTGTTCTAATTTTATGTATACAATATAAGTGTCCTCTGGAAGCTTTTGTAGGGAACTTACTATTGTGTATCTTTGGGAAGATTAATGAACATGTCTCTTCTGTAGAAGCAATATCAGGCACTAATTTTCATCCGCATTCAAAGATTCATTCAGGACATTACTGTTTTCTAAATCTATGAATTTCTCAGACACTGTGTTTGTTTACTTATCACTTCTAACCTCAAACAAATGCTCTTCCTTGTTTTAATTTTCCTCTAATTCTGTCTCCATCCCTCTTCCTTTTATGGGTAAGTGACAACAGTAACTGGATCACCTTATTTCTCTTTTACAATTATCTCCAATGATATTTTCAGCACATTAGAAGGTTGCAGATGGCTGCCTTGATAAAAGAAGGTTCAAAAGGTATCGCAGTAGGAGAGAGATAAAATTCAAAGGAGAGAGGAGCTCTATGAACATGACCCCAGATGAAGAAAACCTGTACAATAAAGCTAAGACTTTGCTTTCAAGCTTCCTATTAAAGGTGTTACATACTAGCCAGAGTTCTAGTCCTGATGCTGTGGTGGATTAACTCCTCTGGTTAGAACATAGTCCTAAGAATTTAAAACTATTAATAAAACTCTATCAGATTTCTAAAGATCTGTAATAAATCTGAATAAAAGATCTGTATATGAAGATTCAGGATGATAGGCAAAAGTATGTGGGAAAGATAAATCTAAAACTGTGGTGAGAAAAACTACTCAAAATACACATTTCTTTGTTAGAATTTGGAGGGATTACCAGTTGACACTTATGAGTAATAATGTAATAATATTAAAAGTGCCTGAACATAAATGTTTTCTCTTTATCAGATGCATCATAATACCTAGTGTGTATTTCATGGTAAGTTTTAGGTGACTATTTTTTCAAATATATAAATATGTATAAATATATAACAAGTATATATCTATGTTATGTGTTAAAATGTATATTTGTTATATATATATGTATATATGTGTATATGTGTATATGTGTATATGTGTATATGTGTATATGTGTATATGTGTATATGTGTATATGTGTATATGTGTATATGTGTATATGTATAAGCCACCATGAGAGCCACAAGTGTCCTTAACCACTAAACTTTCTCCCTATGCCCTCTCCTGAATATTTTTATATCTCCTGAAGTGAATAACTGTTATGTGACTCTCTTCCTGGATAAATCAGTGTTTAAATGATATCTCAAAAATCACATAAACACAACAAATATTAGGTAGATAATATTGCTGTGCATGCTTACATTGAATCTTCTTAATTAAATATTATTACAAATACTCAACAACTTGATTTTTGTTACATAGTGATGCTATGAGCTAAACCCTGCTTTCTAGGCTCGTCTTTCTAGTCAGATAAATTGGACAGCCACATGTTTTATCTTCTCAGCATTGGGATTATGAAGTGTGTGCTATCAGGCCTGATTTTTTTTTAATTTAAAACTTGGGTTTTGCTTTTTAACAATATCATGCATCAATACTCTATTTACATAAATTTTACCCTTTCCCATACCCCTACAACTTCTTGTATTCTAATACCTCACTTTCAAATTCATGAGCTCCTCTTGAATTATTGTGTATGTAGATATAAATATACATATATGTACGTAAAAATATAGTCTCATGAGTCTGTTTAGTATGGCTCACATAAATGGGCTCAGGGCTGACCAAGTGGGGATGATTAGAAGACGTATCAGAGGTCTCTTCCCTAGAAAAGACTCATTTTTTCTCTCTCACTATACACTAATTGCCCCTAGCTATGTATCTAGGGGTAGAAACTTGTGAGATTTCCCCATCCATGCTAGCATACCAACTGATGCAGTCATTTTGCAAATGTTGTTTAGGGAAACAAGCTTTCCACTCCCTTTTCCACAGTTTTGTAACCTTTGGGTGTAGATATATCAGTTGGGATTCGGTATCACATTGTCAGTTATTCTTTTCATTTTGCCCAATTGTTGCTTTTTGTGATGATCTTCCCCGCAAAAATCTCCTTTGATGAGAAGAGAGAGCTGCTCTCATATAATCATGAGAATAAATGTGTAGAATGCAGTTATAAAGTATACTGTCTTAGGACATTGACAGTAAGTTTTACTCTAGGGTCTGTGACCAGTCATAAACAGTTGGCCATTTATAGTACCAGGCATGAAGTATCTCCTATTGAGTTCCATAATTTCAACTAGACAGCTGCTGTTTGCCTCCAAGATAGAAATGCAACTCTTGCACTCTTAAGGACATCTTGCTATGCTGGTCAGCTTTGTACTCTATAGACTTTACAGCTGGATAGGACTGTTGATTGCTTTTCTCCCTTGTAAGCTGGCAAAGTTCCACTCTGGATTTTTCACATGGTTTCTGGAGAGAAAACTCAGGGTTTCTTACTTAAGAAACAAACACTTCATATACTGAGATGTGTTTGTAGCATCCCTTTCTCCGTTTAAAATCACCCAGTTCATAATGATAAAACATAGATGACTGCAAAGAATTGTTTTCAAAGAAGCCTTGTTCCTGTGGTAGTCTACACCCTTTATAAAAGTTAAATAACAGGCTAGATTGTATTTTTAAAGATTGATACGTTTGGTAAAATCAGAACAAGAAGTGTAAGACAACAAACAATAGAGTGCTATGTTTTAAAACGTGTATTTTCACCAAGAGAGTTTTACAATTATAAAAATCCACAAATGCCTTCATGAGTCACTTCAGAATGTGTGAACTCTTTTTTCTCTCTTTGTATTAAGCATGCATATCGGTAGCATGGCATCAGTCTGATTTAATGGTCAGCAAAACTGTCTATTCACCAAATATTTCAGATATCAAGAAAGTGACTCTAATTTTGCAGTATCATGTAAGGCATCATGCAGCTTTAGAAACAGTCAATGAAGCTGAAGAAACATCCCCCCCCCCTCAATGGTTTACTGAGAAGCACAGAAAAGAATGCTTTCTGTAGCCTCTGCTTGCCATAAAACATAATCTCATCTTAGGCCTGTTTTTACTTTTTTCCTTTTAGGATGCTGATTTGTTCTAGTGCATCCCAAATAGGTATTATTTTGCACCTTTCAGTGTCTTTGTGTTGAATTTTCCTGTGTAGAACACACATGTGCACAATTATCCAGCTTTCTGCTGATTCCATTGTTGGCAGATTCTCATTCAGATGAGCATGTGCACTTTGGCTATTCTCCTGATTTGTCCTCCTCTCACTTGGGATACATTGATTATCTCCCATTGTAGTTGGAACACACCTACCTGGCACATTTGTACTTACTTCTGCCTCTGTTTGAAGACTCAGCAAATTCAGCACACTGGTATTTATTGAGCTTATCAGTCAATTCTTTCTTCCTTGCATGACTGAGTCATTCAATGGAATCAGCACAATATGAGAAGCAGACAGGATAACAACGTAAATATTTTTAACAGAAAATTGAAAATCAAAATGCAGACCAAATTTGAAGCCCAATAGTCCACATACTATATTTTCTAAATGAGCCTTCTCTCTGTATGTCATTTAGTATCTAAAAAGATACATAGAAAATTTAATGTACAGCAAAATGATAAAAAAAAACAAAAATTAAGGGAAGCCAATAGATTATGTAGAAAATCTACCCTAAGCAAACAAAAATATAATCAATAAAGAAATAAAAATCAAATGAGCTCATTTTATTTGAATCACAAAACTAATAAAAATCAATGAAGTAGTTTGCACTAATTGCTTAGTCTTTGGAACTGACTGAAGGCAAACTCTTAGTCTGTGCTTTTCAGCAAACTTCAACACTGTGGCTGGCCACTGACAAGGCATGAGAATAAACCAACAGGGACTCTGGAAACAGTAATACTTAGTGATAGAATCTCACTTCCCTGTCAACCAGGCTATACCTCACTGCTCTACATGAGTTTTGAACACTACAGATCTCAAAATAAAGCAAAATTTTGATTAGGAATATGGAGAGAAGCAGAAAGCATAGTTAATAATGGGGAAGTGTTGATACTTTGTGCATGGAAAGTTCCAATTATGTGCACAGAAGAATGCTAAATAAAATGTCTTACAACATCAAAGCTAAGATAAAGGGTGTTAAATTGACAAGATGGTTTTGAATTCCTTATCTTACATGGCTAGTGGTAAAAAAAAAAAAAAAAAAAAAAAAAAAAAAAAAAAAAAAAAAAAAAACATTCCCAACTCAGTGTTTTATAGCTTCTCAATCACAAAATAGGCTTAATGCATTTCATAATGCTATTAAGAGAGTTAAATAAATAGGATTTGAGATAAGAGTTTTGTACATACAATAACATTCTAAGAATAAACATTCTAAGGAGGGCCATCACCATTTCAGTTATCCTAAGTAAATCTGATTCTTATCTTTAGTTTATATTCTCACTGGTGCAGTTATTAAATTTAAAGCTATTGTTTCCCTGCTAGATTCATAGACCAGCTGGCAAAGGCCATATTCATTAGGAAGGAAAACAGAGAACAGTTTTAGATAAGCGAAGAATGCCAACCTAGAGTGTTTACTTTCTATGAATGCAAGATGCCTCACATAGGTTTGGTTACAACATCCAAGCATGAGTGACACAAGCATATAGCATGCAAAACTAATATAATAGACACATCCTATAAATGAAGGCTACTCATTCGTTTCCCGACTGCTCAGTCTCAAATAATCACACAGAAAAAGTATTAATTACAATACTGTTCGGCCAATGACTCAGGCATATTTCTATCTAGCTCTTACATCTTGAATTAACCAATTTCTGTTAATCTATGTATCAGCATAACTCTGTTGCTTACTGGTAAGGATCCAGCATCTCTTTCTTTTGGGAGCTACATGGCATCTTCCCAATTCTGCCTACTCTCTCTATATATCTCTGTTTGGATTTCCTGCCTGATTTTATTATGCCCTGCCATAGGCCGGAGCAGCTTTATTCATCTACCAATGAAGCAAAACGTATGTAGAAGGACATCCCACTTCATTTTTTAAATTTTCTGGCCTCTAAAAATGGTCTGTCAGTTACTCTAGGCCTTAGCAAAACTACAAATGAGACTGGGTGATTGCCCACGTAGCCGCTTGTCTCTGTCATTTCTTGTATCTTTTGAAAGTTACTTGATTGAACTTCCTGTTTACTCAAGTAATATTATTCCCTTCTCAGGTATTTGATGTTGTTGAAGACAGGATAATCATAGTAAATATCCTCTCATGACTTAGCCAAGCCATTTTTAATATAAGATTTAGACTCCTTAGGATACGATAACTATTGAAACATTTAGCATATGTTTCTTATTTGATGTTTTTCATGCTGGTTGTACTTCTAATTTTTATGCATGTATTGCCTCTTCTTTTCCCTGAACAACACCTAATATTTGTTCTTATTGTATATAGTTTTGTATTAGTCTTAGAACTCTCTTATTTAGACAAAAGGGGTAGGTGCTATGAGAACTCCTTCAGCAAATAACCTTCAAGATAATGGCCCACCTTGGGCATGGTTTCCTGTACTATAAATGCAAATATAAAGCTTGCAAGTAGAAAGCAGAAAAAGTCAAGATCTCCTGAGTAAATTGGGAGCATGGGGACTTTGTGGGAGCATTGAATGGGAGGGGAGAGGCAGGAAGAGCAGCAGAGAAAAATGTAGAGCTCAATAAATATCAATAAAAAAAAATAAAAGCTTGTACAGCCTCTTGGCTGCTGGATTTGGCTCCAGTTCCCAGAATATGGAGAGGACTGTAGATCACTACACTTTTTTTTGAGTTTATCCCCAGATAAATAAACCTTTGTTATACTTTATTCTTGCATATGGTGGAACTCTTTTATATGCCCACAACATCCAAATGAGCATACTGATTAGGAAGGATTACATATTAATAGTATGACTGGAGTTGACAAAAGTATCATGTTAAAGCAGAACCACTTGTGACATATTCTGGTTAAAGGAAAAATATCACAATGGACGAATTGGCAATTTTCAGAGCAAAACAGTGCGCAACCAGCTACCTTGTGTACTGTAAGTTTTAGACAGCACCTATTATGTGATGTCAAATACTGATTCAAGAATTAAGTATAATGCAATCATTTTTATTAAAAACCTAATAAAAGTAACAGTCCTCTTCCCTGTTTGTTTGTAAGCTTGTTTGTATAATTTCTTGTTGATTGTGTCTACATTTCAGATTTTGAGATAGGAATAACATCCCTTCTCTCAAATTTCCAGCTATTGAGCCCTGAAAGTAAAATGCTGGCAAATTAATTTCAGAATTTATAATTCAGCAACACACTATGAGGTCTTCAGCTATTGATTCATTTTAAAGTACATAATCACAATCCTAGAAAGTACAAAATACCTCAAAAAAGAAGACAATAGTCATATACATATATATGTACACGCATATACATATACATGCATAGTGGAAATGCCAAACCCTATTCTGTTCCTTTGTCAGCTTTGAGAACTGAATACAGTTTGATACTTTTGATACTCAGAGTCATAACTCTTGAAAATACTTCTAAAAATCTCAATGCCAGCAAACTTTACTGCCTGAAAGAAGCTAGACACATTATGAAAATGACACACATGGTTTCTGTTCAGAACTCCTGGGGGAAGAACGTCATCCAGGCATCAACCTCCAGCAGAGGCTCAGAGTGACAGGAGCAGCCTTTCTGAGAAGGCACCTAACTGTCTCCATGAGTGAAAGCTGAGATTTGGGTGCTGTTTTCTACAGCCTTGACAGTTCCTGACTTGCTGGTGAGATGAAGCAGAAAGACTCACTGCTAAGAGCTGGTTGTGACCTAACAAGGCAAGTGAGAAAAGTTTTACCTGGTCACTTAAGAGATTGCATAATCTCAGTTCTAATATCTCTAATAATCGTTTGATTTCTGTGGTTGCTTGGTTGACCTCTAATTTAGATGTCTTTGGTGCCTTCTTATTGATTAACAAGTAATACACTGTTTGGTTGATTATATGAAGCAGTAGTTGGAGTCTTTGCCAAATTATTTAATTTATTTTGAACTTCAGTATACTCATTGCCACTGTCAATGAAGGAGGAAGACAGCATTTTCTGCCCAGGGTCATTGCAAACATAAATAAAATGCCCAGCACAGTAACTGCCCATTAACTCTTTGCGACAGTACTGCACATGTTTATCCCCATAGCCCATTTATTTTAAGCCTAAGGCATCTTCAGGGGCTAAGCTCTATAATGCTGTGAAACAGTTTGTAATCTCCTTTGTTGACTGTGCATTGTGACCTTATATTGCTCCAAGCCAGTATCTGTTTTTTCCCACAGGAATACAGTTATCTTGGTATATTCTAAATCTCTATCATGCCCTCTATCATGCCCTCAATCATGCCTGGCAGTATCATTACACAAATATTGCTTTCTACAAGACAATGTAAGGAGAGATTGTCATGTGTTTGCTTTAAAAATATTTGGTATTGTCAGATGTTTTCATTTCCCTCTAACTTATCTGTTTATTTCGTTAGTAACTGTGTGACTTCATTTGTCAAACTGTTCTTCTGATTGCCTAGTATCCTCTTCCATTCTTGAAATAGAGTCATCCTTCATGGGTATTATACTAGTAATTTGGTATTTTTAAATAACTGGTATTTTTTTTTAACTGAAATAATACTAACACCAAAATAAATATTGGTCTTCTGGGATAGTTAAATGCTCATCTAGCTGGAAAACCTGAGTTGATTTCTGGTTCAAAGGGAGAACTGACAGCTGGTGGTTGCAACTTAACTTCTACAGGACAGCACAATTACCTGAACATACCCACAGAGACATCCTCCCACACCAATTAATAGTTAAACAAAAATGTGCACATATTCTGAATTTCAACTACCTATTATTACCTAATATTTCAACTTCCACAATAATATACCACTACTCCATTTATAAAATTTTCTTTTGAAGTTCTGTTATCTCCTTCTGTGTTCTAGTTTATTGGCATTGGGATTTAATGGTAATAATGCTGAAAGTAGTAATGACTACTATTTATTAATATGCTTGTTCATTGGTTACAGTTCTATTTATATCTAAAATATTTTCTTAAAGATAAGGGTTGATGCAATAGCTAGTATGTATACATGATATGATTTATTTTTCATCTTGTCTCTCAGTGAAACCAGGCAAATCATTTTGCAGGTACTGTGAGATGATATGTGTTATAAAGTACACTTAGATTCATTTCTCACCCAATATTATGTGTTGGCATACAACTTTAATGGCCTCTTTCTATCACCCCCCCCTTAGTTGTAAGAATGCTGGGGTAATGGTTGTTGGCAAGTGATGAGCAAATAGTGTAAAAAAACAAAATGAGATGATTACAACATTTATAAAAATGCTTGTGAAAATGTAGTTTTCCAAAATACGTATCTTGATGCCTTCCAGAAGAAGTTACTATGTATTTTATTAAAAAAAATGCTTACTCAAAACCTTTACACAATGTTCACAGTATCATTGTCTATAATAATCACTCACAGAGTGGAAAAAACTAAGAATTCCATCAGTTGGATGGATTAGCAAAGCATAGCTTAGGCTTAAATTTAATATTTGACAACCATAGAAAAGTATGGGACTCTGGTACACACTGTCATTTGTGTGAAATTTAAAAAATATGCTAATTGAAATAATCTGACCCTATATATGTAAAATGTTCAGAATGTCCCATTCTATCAAACATAAATAAGGTATTGAATTCCAGGACCTGGGAGTGGAGCAAAATAGAGTTATGGAGTTTCTTTTGGGTATGTAAAAAATGTTTGGAAGAAGAAAGAATTTTTGAATTTTGTGACTATAGTAAAAGTTATCAAATCAAGCCCTTAAAATGATAAGAGAAAAACTTTATATTGCTTGGATTTGATGTTAGTAAACATTAAAAATAAGACATTAAATATAATGTGAAATCATCACAGATCAAAATAAAATTGTGGAGATTCTTTTATATTATAAAGAGTATCTTAAGTGTCAATTCCAGGATGATTCACAAATATAGATTAATCTTTGCATACATAATATCAAGGGAACTGTTGAGTGAAAAATAAATGACAAAAAATTAAAAGCTAATTTACTGATAGTCTGCTTTGGGTGGGAAGCATCCTCTACAGGTCCATGTGTCTAGACTTGGTTTCTATCCAGTAGGACTATTTTGGGACTTGACAGGAAATTTATAAATAAGACCTTGAATGGTGGATGTCTGGATTAGGTATTCCCAAAATAGATACATTTTGTTCTTGCCTTTATGGTTGCTCTCTGTTTTTTTCTTCTTCTATTAAGTTAGCAGCCTTCTCCTCTATATCACCCAGTTGCCCTGACATTCAACCCTGTCGTAGTCAGAAAGCTATAAAAGCAGGTGTTGGAGGATGGGCTACTTGGCCCCTTGTTTGTTTACTGGCTGCCCAGATCCTGGAAATAATCACACAGAAACTGTATTAATTAAATCACTACTTGGCCCATTAGTTCTAACTTTTTATTGGCTAACTCTTATGTCCTAGTTTAACCAATTTCTAGTTATGTATTGCCATGAGGCTGTGGCTTATCCGCTAAAGTTCCCAGCGTCTGTCTCCAGGGGCTCCATGGCTTCTCTCTGTCTCTGCCCTTCTTTCTTCCAGCATACAGCATAGCTTACCCAGCAGTTCTGTTCTTCCCGACGATAGGGTCAAAGCAGTTTCTTTATTCATTAACCAATAAAAGTAACACACAAACAGAAGAAGAAGCTCCCACACCAAGCAGGTATCTCTGAGTTGAGACTTCTAAAACTATGGTCCACAATCTGCTCCTCCCTCCTTTTTTTTTTTTTTCTTTAAGATATTTGTCACAGCATCAAGAAACAGATTTTGTCAATTCAATCTGGGAATACTTGCTGTCCCTCACCAAATGTAAACAGTCGCAATTGCAGTTTGGTGAAATGTTTACCTATATCTGCCCTTGAAATTTCCAGATATATGATGTGACGAATCATGTCAGGAGAGAAAGACTGCAAAAAAGGGTAACTTGCTACAGAGCTGATATAAAGAACCATTTCATAGGAAGTTACCGTTTCAACTGAAAGGTGAAGTAGGAGTTCTGCATGCCAGGAGGAAACAGTGAGCTGTGAGGCCAAGCATTGCCTTAGTTTAATCCAGAAGACTGAGTAGTTTTACATCAAGCACATCCATGCACCCAGTCCATACTACAAAAAGCTTAGTATCATAATGTTTTGGTCTAGTTTGTAAGCCTTCAATTTTCTCCAGCATTTTTTTTGAATTTCTGTTCAGTAGAGGGCATTATAAATATTTTTTTCTGCAAGGCTGAGAAAACACATTTTCCTGTATGAATTTTTCATGCACTCCCTTATGCTTCTGTGCTCTCTGCCCCTTCGCCTGGCCCGAAAACTACTTCTTACTTATCTAGTTCATCCTTTGCTATTTGCCAATGCAAATGTGAGGAGAAAATCAACTGAAATCCAATAGGTGTGTTCACACTGTGAAAACTGGAGGGAAAAAAGGCAAATAGAGTAAGTATCTAGAGGCAAAAAGAACATATGTAGTAAGTAGATATGTGGTCCAGCAGGATGAGAAGACAATGAGATGAGAGAACAATTGGGAAGAAATTACAGGTTACTGTGGAAAATGGATATCATGCTGATGAATTATTTAAAATTCAAAATACATGCAAATTTTATTTCACTTAAACATTTTACCTGATTTATTATTATTTTTCGTTCTTCCTCTTTTCTCCCCCCTCATGTGTGTCTGTATCTCTCTCTCTCTCTCTCTCTCTCTCTCTCTCTCTCTCTCTCTCTCTCTCTCTCTCTCTGTGTGTGTGTGTGTGTGTCTATCTGTTACCACTCTGGGTAAAAGTAATATCTTGCTGCATATATAGAAGTCAGAGGACAACCTTTGGGAATTTGTTCTTTTCTTCCATCTCTTTCTCCTACCATGGAATCTGGGTATCAAATTTAGTTTATAGAGTTTGCATAGTAAATTATTTAAATGCTATTCAAATATTTTTGGTGTTTAAGAACTGCATAATTATGATCCATTAAGTATGTGATTGTTATTCATCTTTTAGCATTTTCTCATAATTCTTAATGTAATGATGACAGACCCAATATCTCCTTGTTTTCTGTGGAATTACTACCATATTTTATCCCACATTGCATGGAATAATAACCCCATTATAGGAGTTTGATTTCAGCAATTCTGTAAATACATTTATTCATAATAGAAATTACAATAATATGAATACATGACAGACCTCTACCTTGATGAAAATGATAAAAATGTATGAAACTATGTCTTTACAATAATTTTCTTTGTTTTACGAAGTCATGAAAGGTTTCATATAAATACAGTTCAAATTCAATAGTCTCTTCTATAGTGATTATGAAACTTCTTAAGATAACTAACTGTTGAAATCAGATTTCTATGAGGAATCTATTAAAATGGGTCTCCTTCAACTTGAGTAAGTCCATGCTTAAAAGCTAAATTACTAAGAACAGTGAGGAAAAATTAAATAGATTTTCATACAAGTGGAGAAAGAGCAATGAAAATCAGACTTTGAGAAGCATACTTACAAATGGGGTCCAATATTCCTGACAATGGGAAATATATTATTATCACAAATTTTGATCAAAACAATTCGGTTCAGACATTTGATGAAAAGGTGTCATTGTTTCAGCAATGTAATTCTATGGCAATCATCAGGATAGTTTAATTCCACATATTTTTATGTTTGTAAGTTTATCTGACATTATGTATATTCAAAACGAAAAATAGTAAATAATTGAACTTGTAAAATAAATAGGACTCAAAGCTTCCAAGAAAGGCACAATATGAAATGAAGTATGGAAGTTACTCTACAGCAAACTAAGAGAAGTTGGGGTTTGACATTGCTACATGAAGACTCTGCTATGGCAGAACATTGCAAAATGAATAACAAACATATTCTTAATCTGCAAACACTTTTTAGTGGCAATGAATCTGAAGAATAAATTGTTAAACAAAATACTTTATCTGTTATCAATCACTTTTAATAAATACATTTAATGTTATTGCAATTTCATTTTGTCTTGCTAAACCATAACTTCATTAAAGACTTGTATAAACTTCTGAACTGGAAACATGTAAAACTGCAAGAGAATGGCAACATGCCTCACAGTTTGTACTCTCCTGCTCTCTGCCCTGGACTTCATCTCTTACCTGTTGTCATCTCAGTGCTATGAAAGAAAACGAGTAACAAAGTTAAGCATTATTTTGTATAATTACCATGACAGGATGAGGCAGAAGGATTTCTGAAGTATGAAAGTAGGCGATCCCAACCTAGTAACTCTCTAACTCAAAAGAAGGATGAAATTAATAAATATAAAATAGAATAAACAAATAAGGTCTCTATATATTAGAAAAATGCTGTTTTCTTTACATTTCTTAACCTGAATTGTTTTTCTTTATTTAAATAGCCACATTGTCACATACTTATGAACCTTTAATCTTTATGGCATGTAGTTTACACTTGGGTTTATAAAATTAGTGCCTTCCTTGTCAAGAAATACTGTTCTTTATTATTTTAATTGCCAAATATGCTTCATTTACAAATGTATATAGTTTATTTAAGTAGCATTCTGTTTCTTGAGGACAAATTTATGAAACAGAATTGTTCAATCAAAGATGTATTTGTTTTCATGTTTTTTTTTTTTTTGTGTGTGTGTCAGAACACTTCCCTTGAGTGAGTTTGTGTTATTTGAGGAGCATGATGCATGTTAGTTATTCCACTGCCCAAGAAACAGATGCAGGAGGATCACTGCAAGTTTGAGGCTAGGCTGACCTACACATTCAGGTCTAAGACAACCAGAGCTGCACAGTGAGATAAAGTCTCAAAAATAAACTAGAAAAAGAGGAGGAAAAGCCAAAGAAACGGAAGCAATTTGTGCTATTTAAATGTCTCTCCTTGCTGAATTATATAGATCCTTGATGATTTATGATGACATTTTATATGATAAATTTTACAAACAAAATTGAATTTTTTAAAGAATTTATATCATATGTATTTAACTGGCTATTTATCCCACTTCTCACACATCCTGCTTTTTAAAACACTATGAATCTGGAATTTGAGATTCTAGTTCATCTGTAGATGGCTTTCTACATTGATTAGAAAGTTGACATATTTATTTCCTTATGTCACATGTATGCTACTTAGTTGAAAGCAATGCGAGACCTGGAAAGAAAATGCTTTAGCTCCAGCAATAAAGTTTCTATTTGGGTAAGTATATGAATTTATCCTCAACATCTGTCAAATCATTAAAAGAAGTGATCCAGATGAAAAATAGCATTTATATAAGATAGCTGTACTGAAACAATGAAGTAGAAATGGCTTTGGGGTCAGGTCAGTTCCAGAGTAAGAATATTCTATTAGTGTATAAGTGAGAGCTGTCGCGCTGTTCCAAGGTATGAGAGCAATGCTGGTTTTCTAAAATACTTTGAAAACAGAAACCTTGAAGTTGTCTTGGTTTGATCTCTTGGTTGACTGGCTTTCATTTGAATGAAAGCTACATTCACCTACTGATACTTGGATCATATGTCAGCGAAAGAAACACTAGAAATTTACTGATTTTAAAATTAGTGGAAATTAAGATCCATTCAGGTTATGTTAATTTTAAAAGGAACTGTGAGAGAAAGGTTTCAGACACTGATGGCAATTTTGACGGCAACAGGCAAGTTTCCTCATGCTGGGTGAGTAGACTGACAGCCGAATTAGAAAATAGATTAGAGTAGATTTGTGGGGATGAAAAGTGGAATGGATTGGAATGGAAAATAAAAAGGGCAGGAAATTACCTTAAGACAGATTTTGAAAACCGGAAAAAGGCTGCAACATGCTGGGATTTTAAAACTGTTTCTATTTGGTATGGAAAGGATCGAGACATCCTAAGTATACAATAGAAAAAAAAAATCACTAATGTATGTATTATCAGATAAGTGTAAGCAATGACAGAGAAGTATGAATCTGAAAACCAAAACAAAAGAATTCATTCATTTCATTAGTAGAAGAGAGCTGGAAAGCACCAAATACATGTAAAAGGGAAAATAGAGCAAAGTTCACTTGAATGTCAACTCAATAATGCATAGATATAGTAGAGGGATAAGAAATTACAAGGAAAGCCATTAAATGAGGGTGACCCATGCATATGTTGAATGTAGTTCAATACACATAGATATATTGAAGACTGAAGGTTTGAAAACATACCTTAACCTGTTATTCTACCCACTGGGTGAATCATGACCTCTGACTCCTGGAAACTTCTTTGTAATATAAACTCAAAAGGATATCCATGTATCTTTTTACCTAATATATTTCTACTTATAAATAGCATTTACTTTTAATATTTGCAAAATATTTTTATGTACTGTATAAAAAATATTTTTATAGTAAAAGTGATAAATTTGTAAGGTCAGTTTAACCACCTAGGCTTCGCCAGCATCAACTTAGTAGAATCTTTACAAAATGATAGGGAGTTGACACGGGATATGAAGTGACATATACGTGCACACACAGAGACACACACACACTTATGTGCACGTGTACACATATATACACACTTACAATTTCACTTCTTTTTTTTAATTTCACTTCTAATTATAGACATAAGTATATTAGAGTAAAACAGGAGAAAGATAGATTATAGGCAGAACCCATTTTCTCAGAATTTACCTCTTAAGACATGAGGAAAGTAGTGGAGGAGAAGACAGGTGGAAGCAATGAAGTGATGAAGAGATCACAGCCATGAACTGACTGTCAGAAAGGAGTGTGCCTATGCATAATCCCAGTCACTGACAGAGTCCCCTGTCCTGTCTGATGACTGCAAGCAGTTAATATGTAGCTGGTTTTTCCTGGCAAGCTGATCCTGTCATGGGCAAAGTTGGATGTAACTAATCCAATAGAGGCCCAATAGTAGACTGGCAAAGTAGGGGATGAACTTGGAAATTCTGGGTGTAAGTATCAGATGAGAGGATGGAGCTCCCCTAAGTCAGAAGGTAAATGCAAGTCATGTGAACCTTTTGTACAGAAAGATAAACTCTTGCTTTTTTTTTTTCTTTGTTTGCACAATTATCTCAAGAGAGTAATCAAACTTTTCTTAGGCCTCCGACCTAGGAAGTGAGGTAATGGCAGAGGTTCAACCCCATTTCAGTTAGGCTTAACTAGAGACTCATGTGGTATGAGGAGGGCATAGTGTGGCACATGGAGCAGTGTTGACGATGGGCAAATGTTTATAATAAAAAGGACCGAGGACATTGAGTAAATGAACATTCATTGAGCATGATATAGGCGAGGAGGGGTTCATCAGAGATGATCTAGTCCTTTAGTGTCCTCGTCTGACTTCGTTACATCAGGCAGCCCCTGTGAGCTTTCTGTACCTGCATCCCCCTGTTTTGTGCATACCAGGGAACACAATGTAATGATGACAGGGCCTAATTATCTAGAGGTCTCTGGAGACTTTCACTGGATTTTGGCTGTTTTAAAATACCACTTTCTGATGTTTAAGAATGTACACAATGTGGATATATTGTTGCTAGTAGTATCCAAATATCAAATATCTTACTAAACTCTTATCTTATAAAGCAAATTTTTATTGTTTTGTTTTTCTCCAAACTGGGGCTTGAACCGAGCTCTGTCTTTGTTCATGGTAAACAAGAACCCTACTTCTGACCACTACTCTTAGTCTTATTTATGTTTTTATTTTATTTTGTTTTGTTTTGTTTTAATGCTGAAACATAATTCTCTTTTTACCCAGAATGATCTATTATGTATTTGGTGGTTTTGGTGGTTGAAAGAATAAGTACCATTTCATTTCAAAACTTTGAGCATTTTTTAAATTTAATTCATTTTCAAATTTTGGGTGTGAGAGGGAGTCAGAGAGAACAAGCTATATGCATGGATGTCCTGAAATTGCCTGGCTTCTCAGTTATGAAAGTCTAGGTAAGGATGTCAGGCTTGATGACAAGTGCATTTGGCATTGATTCTTCTCCCAGGTCCTCATATGAAAGCTTGACAGTATGGACTCCAGAGTTTAAAGACATTGCATTCTTTCTTTCTTACATCAAAGTTCTCTTGGAGCATGATCCTGTGAGAACCAAGTACTTTCAGAGAACTAAAATCTTCCCCAGCTCACACAATGAACTAAGACAAGCAATATGTACAATCCCTTTTGAAATAATAAATCAAAACTGTGAAGAAAGTCAAGCAATTGTTTTTGACAATGAATAATGGCAGGCAGCACAGAACAATGGTTTCACACACAATAGCAACACAAAAAGACAAGCTCCAGTATTGTGCTGGCTTTCATCCTAAAGGACTTATCTAGTGTGGTGAAGCAGAGGGGAATCCAGGTGTGTCTAGCCCTACCACAGTAATCTGAGAAACTGAGACATATTATCACAGTATATGATCATTCTGCTCAATTACAGCTTGTGGAATTGATGTTGGAATATTTGTATCTCTCCATGTATTGCATATATATTGATTAATAGCTGTCATGGTTGCAATTATTCAAGACAAGCTTTGGTTGTTTGGATGTCAAAGGACTGGATTATTGGAGCAGAAAAGACTGCTTGAGATGTGCAGAAACAAGTGAATGTTGCATTCAAAAGAAAAGAAAAACTCCGTTGGATGGAAATCATTATTGTTCTATTAGGAAATGACAGAAGAGTGAGGAATTAGTAAACTACACTGTCTGGAGGCTTTCTTAAATATGTGTGCTTTATGCCTGGCCAGGAAGCTACTGACGGGTTTGTGTGAAGTGTGAATTCTTGTGCGTGTACAACCAGTGTGTCACGATGCTCTCTAGAGAAAGCATTGCATTTTTTGACAGTATATAAATCATATTAGAAGAATCTGTTTAATTTCCATTGAGCATAAAAAACAGAGATCTAAACTTTGTTGAGTTTATTATTGTTGAACAACTCAGCAAGTTTTTCAAACACTCAATATATTTATGGAATGTGAGTCTATGATTTTTGGCTGGTTTATGTAAATAATCTATTGTCAATTAACTGTCACATATTAAAGTGCAGATTTCAAAGGATTACATTGCACTATTCAGTCAGACATTTCCTGTGTCTTGGTCCTAATTCACATGATAGTTTTTTTCTTTTCTTCGTGTGTGTGTGTGTGTGTGTGTGTGAGAGAGAGAGAGAGAGAGAGAGACAGAGAGAGAGAGAGACAGAGAGAGAGACAGAGAGAGAGACAGAGAGTTGTTTGAAGTTACTGCAGTAAGAAGATGTATTCATTGCAAATGTGATCACTTTCATTCTTTTGTATCATTTTAGTTTGGGTATAATTTTTACCTTCTCACATACAGAAGAGCTATGTTAGAATTTTTAGAATGGCAGGAAATACAATACAGTATTATCTTTCCCAAGAATGGAGCCAAGGTTTTCAATAAATTCTTATTCAAGTGAATCTTACTGACATGTGTTGGGACTGAAGCTGGAGCCTTTTCCCTATTCAAAACATTGTCTTGAAAATTATTTAACTATTTTGAAATTATGAATATGTTTTGACAGGTGATTACACTAGTAGGGTAAGCCTAAAGCTGGTTTCTATAGATATTTCATTTGAGTACTTGAAGAAAAAATGCATGCTAAAGGGTCTCAAGTGAGTTTTTAATTATTACTTTATAATTTTCAAACAGACTGAAAGAACTGTAAGTTGTTGCGTATATTTTTATTTCTCCCATATTTTATCATAAAACAAGTTACTTTAAAAAATATTAGATAATTAACTCGCTTGGTCTTTTGCTTAGTTAGGTGTCCCAAGAATTTATCTGTTTATTAAGTGATTATATTTATATATGCTTTGTTTTGAGTCATAGTGCCTTGATAACAGTTTCTGAGAGATAACAACATTGATTTATCAACATTTTAAAACACAATGCTCCATTAATACTTAGTTCATCACCTCATAAAATGTGCTATTTGTATTCTGTTTTCTATATCATTCGTCAGATATTTGCCCCACAAATTTCTTCATTCAGTTATATTCCTATCATACTATTGTAATTTGGTTAATCAATAAAATTAGCAAGAACATGGACTATTGTCACATTCTGTACTGTCTTAGCAAAGTTTGTTACTTATGACATCTTTTCATATGGTACTAATCACATGCTAGAGAGTTGCTAACCTAATCTGAATGGGGATACTTTTCTTACATTTTCTTTGTTTGTTCAGAATCAATGGCATGCTGCACAGAGCACACATGGAATGTGATGAGTGTTTTAAAAAAAAATGTGTGCTTTCTGCTCATCATTCAAATAAAAGCAAGCCATGACTTCATGGTATTCAAAAAGGGCTCCTTGGCACTCTTTTCTAGTGCTGGCCTGATTGCCCACAGGGATGGTCTCTTCTGATTCACCATACCTTCTGTTATTTTTACATAATTTCTCAGCTGTGAGCACTGACCTTACAATACATAATTTTATTTGTCTGATTAAGAAATGTTCTGGAATTCTTAAGTAGCAGTTTTTGCAATGGTAGTTTGATCTATTTAAATTGCTATGAGTGCTATATAAGATTATATTATATCTCATTTCTCCATTATGTCGTTGATGAGCCCTTTAGTTGGTTCTATTTTCAGACTAGCACAAAGTGATTAAAATAGGTATACTTTAACCTAGAACAGGTCTTTCTGTGAACATATGCACTCACTTCTCCAGAAGACCTTCCAAATAGCAAACATGTTTGTTAATTTTTGTGTTGCCTATTGTAGGGTCTGTGTTGAATCACTGTTTAAGGGTACAGTCCATTAAGTCAAGGAAGGCATGGCAGTAGAAGCTTAAGGTGGCAGTTCATAATGCATCTACACCCAGGAAAGAGACAGATGATGCTCAACTTGCCTAGGATCCCAGTCCACCAGTTGATGCTATCCTCAAATAACCTCCAGTTATTTTTCAGTTATCATAGTCATGACAATCCCTCAGAACTATGCCCAGAGACCATCCTAATCTAGATAACTTCCCACAGGTATGATGAGAAGTTTATCTTCTAGGTAGATCTTACCAAGTTTACTGCCATTATTGACCATTCCAGTAAGAGAAGCATAAGAGCACATTATTCATAAATTGCCCACTGTTATCTGTTGCGTTCCAGACTCAATGGATTCATTCATTCCAGGATAGAAGCATGTGGATTAGAAATACTAGGTCTGAAAAAACTAGAGATACAAAAGAAAATGACAGAGACACAGAATAGATTCTGGAGGGCAACCCAGTGAATACAAAATTCGCCAATGTTTATTTTCCTTATACTTATATAACCCCAATACAAAGGGGCGGAGGAAAAGATTGCTTTTCCAAGATCAAAAGAACAAAGCAATTACCTCTTCAATATCCAAAAAAACATGTAACTATTTCTTGAGTTAAATTTTCTGTTGTTTAGGCAGGACCTGCAGCAAAGACACCTTAGACCAAGCATTCTGTAGACAGCTACACCCTAGTTCAAACCTCCTGTCATAACCTTGAAAGGGCAAGAATAATCCTGAACTCTCTGATCTTTGGTCAAGGTCACAGCCTTGGACCCTGACAGTTATCCAAATGATTGTTATATCCCTCCTTATCACCAACAATGTTTGTAAGTCCCGTTTACTCCCATACCACCACTGCATGCACATCTCTAGTACTTTTTTTAGTGTTAGTTATTCTTGTCAACACGCATGTACTGTGCATGTGTTGTGTTTAACTTGATACTTATTGATGACTATTGATTGTGGAGTACTTCATTTAGGAGAATATTAATGAATTTTTCATTTTTTAATTTTAAAATTTAATACAAGAAGCAATCACTTTCTCTTTATATGCTTTTGTTTTTCCCTTTAAAAAGTGGTACCATTAGCAGCACTATAATCCATTGCCATGAAGAGTAAATAAGGTAAAATTTAACACATTCCAAACATAGACATAGGGTAATCAGCCACTTAGATAATATAACAAGAAAATAGTATATTACTATTCTACTAGTGGGAGAGTTATTATTGAGAGGTACAATGGTATAGTGTTTTGTTGGGAATTAGCTCAATATGGAAATAACCAGGCAAGTTTAAAGATAACAATTATTTTTTATTTATTTATTTATTTATTTATTAAAGATTTCTGTCTCTTCCCCACTACCGCCTCCCCTTTCCCTCTCCCTCCCCCAATCAAGTCACCCACCCTCATCAGCCCAAAGAGCAATCAGGGTTACCTGCCCTGTGGGAAGTCCAAGGACCACCCACCTCCATCCAGGTCTAGTAAGGTGAGCATCCAAACTGCCTAGGCACCCACAAAACCAAAAAGTGCAGTAGGATCAAAAACCCATTGCCATTGTTCTTGAGGTCTCAGTAATCCTCATTGTCCACTATGTTCAGCGAGACCGGTTTTAAAGGTCCAAATCAGAAGCAGAAGGAGAGAGAGCACAAGCAAGGAACTCAGGACCGCGAGGGGTGCACCCATACACTGAGACAATGGGGATGTTCTATCAGGAACTCACCAAGGCCAACTGGCCTGGGTCTGAAAAAACAATTATATTTTTAATGGTTATAAAAAAACTCATGCCACAAAAATGGGGAGTCTGACTTGCTCTGTGTCCGGCAGGAGTAGCCCAGAGAGAGTGAACCTGGTCCCTCTCAGTTTTTCTTCCTTTGTTCCAGACAGCCACAACTTAGCTGGGTGTGATTGGTTAACAGAGCTTCCCTATCAGTGTTTATGAGTGTAGTACTAAATACAGTAGGGTTCATGGAATACTAAATGAATCAGCACATTTCTTTGCATATAGCAAGCACTGTAAATGCATAGAGAGTAATTAGCTGAAATAATCCATTCTATCATTGTTGTGAGTATAGTGCTTTAAAGTACTCACCAATAAGAATTTATTTAACCTTTTGAAATATTGTGATAAATTAGTATTAACCAAATAAACCGATTTGTCTAATGTTCTTTTAAAGTAATATTCAGGCCTGGGTTTGATTCAGTTGTATGTTGATGTGTGAAATTATAAAGCTCAATTGACTTAGAAAACAAACACAAGCCAAAAAAAAAATCAAAAAGCAACAACAATAAAAATAATTTGGCCTCTTGTTTAGCCTCTAATCTGAGGGAGAGCAATCTGCATGTGACTGAAGTCAGCTAATATTTCCTCTGTCCTTGAAAACATGGGTGGATAATGCTTTCCTTCATTCTGCTGCTGGTAGCATCCAAGGCATCACTTCCTCATTTTCTAGGGAACTACCCAAGTGTGTTTTATGGTGGAGAAACAGGGATATAAAGATGGATGGGAGAAGCAGTCTCTGGAGAACCAGGATTAGTGCAGTTTCTTCCATCTAGTTTCATTGTCCAGAACAAATTATAAGGGCAGTCTACATTGAAGGGCCAGGGAATATGTATTTAGATGTAACCTGGTACAGTTAAAGATTTATGAATTGCAAATAAAGGATTACTTTTTAATCTACTTCATAACTGAAAAAAATATGAAAAATACCATTCAGTGGCTAAGAGCTAGTCTCAAAAAGGTTATTATAAAGTGTGGTGGATAAAATGAGAAATGACCCCCCCCACACACACACACACAATCTCAGATATTTGAGCACTTAGTCCTGAGTGGGTGGCACTGTGTTAAGAGGCTATGGGACATTTAGGAGATGGAACCTTGATGGAAGATATATACAACTTGAGAATTTATAGCCTTGTTCTACCTCTAGTCTGCTTCTCTAGTCCCTACATGTGGTTTCAAATATGTGTCTCATCTCTCTTCTCCCACTGCAGCTGCTGTGCGTCTCTGAAATTACAGTCTCCTTCTGGGCATTTTAGGCAAAATAAACCTTTTTTTTTTTTTTTTTTTACAGGTTGCTTGGTTTCTTTTGATCATGGTATTTTACCACAGCAATAAAAAGTAACTGATACATAGAACACTAAAGTCTGTCAGAATACAGTACCATACTACTTTAATTTTCCGTTTTCAAGTAATAAGTATTTTAATCTCAAAATTCGTAAAGAATAAATTTAAACAATGCTTAGGAAGAATGAAATGACTCATAACAGGAGACAAACATTACTGGAACTTAGCTAGACAAGGTCAGGCAAATAATAATATTTGCTTTGAAATTTTATATATTAAAAGAAAAGAATAAATGCCAAATAGTCCTTACATATTGAAGGATCACAATGCATATGTGTTTTTGATATAGGCTATTACCTTCTACTGTTATAAATGAAACAAAACTATAATTGTAGTGACCTAAGATATTGTATTTTAGGAAAAGCTGATCATTCAAATTATCCTGGGGGAGGAGGCTTTCATTTGGGTAGTTTAAAAGTTCCTTGATTTTCTTCTAATCCGGAATTCTCATACCATGGGTAGTGACCTATTAGGAGACTGAATAACAAATACTTACATCACAATTCCAAGCAACAACAAACTTATAGTTATGAAGTAGCATGAAATAATTTTATGATTGGGGTCACCACAACATGAGGAACTATATTAAAGGATCATGAATTAGAAAGGTAGAGTACCAATGAAGCCATTTTGCTTGCTCTTCTCCAAACATGATCGACTATAGTGGAAGATGGTTGCACAGGGAAGTGTGGCAATTAAAGAAACTACTTTCCAAGCCTTTGTGATAGGCTTTATTTTTCTTGCAATGCATGAGTATTTTCAAAGAAGTTTTAGTACCTAGAAATGCTATCGTCAAAATGAATGTTTATGTCAAAATACAAATTTAGTTGGAGACACTAATTTTCATCATTTAAGAGATTTGTTAGTAAGAATTTTCTAGATTTGTCTAGTATCAAATATCTTATTTTCACATATTATAATACACAAGATGCTTCATAATTTATATCTAAAAAGGACAACCAATTAGAGTTTTATTTTTAAATTTTCTTCAGAATGATATCAAGTCATCTTTATAAATCATATTGTAGAATAGAGGGAGGCAATACTCAAAATCTTGATTCCTTAGCAATTCCTTTTAAAACTACAGAATATTTCAAAGCGAACTTGTAATGATGTTGCTAACCAGTACATAGTTGTTCAAACATAGGGTCCCAAAATTTAAGAGGCTGAGACGGGGGACTCCTGTGAGTTGGAGACCAGGTTGGGTTGCGGAATAGAACTTTATTTCCTTCTGTGATTATTGCCTTAAATCCACATAAAGTTTCCAACAACTTTGAGTTTATTGAATTATAACCAGATAATGTCCAACAGAGGTTGGGCTTATTAAATACTATATAGTATACTAAGACCATATTTTATTTTTAATTGACATACACATGCATTTATGCTATAGGATTTGAGAGATTTAGGCTAACATATTGAGTGAAGAATACTTCATGATAAAAAAACACTGCAGAAAACACTAAAGAGGTGTTGATGGAATTAAATATTAAGTGGATTAACAGATGCATACAACTAATTCTTACAGGAGAATATAGCAAGAAAAACACTTTCAAACACATATTTTGTATGATTAAAAGCTGCCACAAATGAAAGTTTTATTTTATATTACTGCTCTTGTTATCTCTCAGTCAAATTAAAATTCAGCCCACATTTCTCTGGAAGTGAAATGGATTACTTTTTTTCTCTTATTGAAAGTACATTTTTCTTGTAATATTAGATTCCTCTTCTCCAACTCCTTTGATATCCTCCCCAGTTTCCTTCTGCAGAATCCACACCCTCTATATCTCTCACCTTAGAAAACAAACAGACAACTAATTAATAAAAATAAAATAAAATAAGATGAAAACAAACTAGAATAGTGCAAGAGAAAGACAAAAATACAGAAGAAAAAATAAAAGAAAAAGCATAAGAAATATATAAAATACATAGAGGTTTTAGTATACCCAGGAATCCCATAAAAAACGGAATACGAGCTACAATGCATCTGTATCTGTAAAAGATCTATAAAGTTAAAAAAAAAAGACCCCTCAATGATGGCCTTGGCAAGATAAGACAAAGTTCTTTCTGTCCCAAGTTGGTTTTGGTCTATGTTTTTTATTGCAGCAATAGAAAGCAAACTAGGGCATAGGCTATTTGTGGGCCCCTTGGATAAGTGAAGGGCATTTTGTATTAAGTGGGAATTTTTAATTTGTATTATAGACAATTCAACTGATTAAGTTATCTAATAAAAATATTCTCAATAGTTTATAATTTGAAAAATCAGGTTTACTTATATCATTTAATGATTAAGTAGCCATGTCTACATAATGTTTTAAAGGTTAAAGTTAGATTTGTTTGTCTGTAAATCTTAAAATAAAAGGAAGTATCACTTGGGAAGTTTTGCCCTTTTCTCATCATAAGCAATATACCTCGTTGAAACCCAGAACCTTGGAAATTGTATCCAGAATCAGATGTTTATTTGGAGCCTAAGTAGTGGAAATAACTACTTAGTTCATGACACTTTGCTCTTTCTATTTTAGCCAGGAATAGGATCAAACTATATTTAGCTCACACGTCTTCCATATTTTAAAAGATGTGTATGACTAGTTTATGTTTATGAGTATTTTTCATTCTGCATGAATTTGTGTGTGCCATATGTGTGCAGTACCCTTAAAGGCCAGAAGGATTCAGAATCATGAGAACTGGATGTACAGATGGATGTAAGCAACTATGAGATGTTGGGAATGGAACCGAGGACCTGTGCAAGAGAATCCAGTGCTCTTAACTACTGAGCCATGTCTCCAGTAACAGTTTCTCACATTTTAACAAATTATTTGCTAGAGAAACCTAGTATTAGAATGAGGTCTTATCTTGTGTGTTTTCTGTTCATGTTTCACCTACAAGATATGCCAAAGAGATGATCACTTTCAAAGTACTGCTCTTGTCATTCCCTAAATCCTGATTCGTATGAAGGCATTTTCTTTCTATGTCCTTGAGCTTTCTAAAAACACATTGTATGGAGAAATGCCTGAAGCCACCGTGTGTTCTAACATTGAATGTTAGCTGTAAGATAATAGTGATAAGATCTCAAACACATTCAGGCATATTTTAGGAGCCATTATTGTAGAATTAAACAATACTTTGTGAACAAATCCTAATTATATGATAGAGAGGAAAACAACATCCATACCAACTTAGATTGTTATGGCCTCTACTATATCTCTTTAGAAATAATCTCTATTGGCCCCTGATGAAGCTATAAATACATTTTTATAAATCTACTTGACCTTTCAGCATTTTACTAAACACAATAGATGCCAGAGAAAATTGAATTAAGAAAGGTTGTAATGTACTTTACTTATAATCAAAGAAAATGTGGTTGTAAACGGTTCTATTCTTTACCAAGAATAAATCAAAGAAAATACGTATATATCTTCTTTTTTTATGCTATAGGCCTTGACCTTTTCTGTTGATGGCTGGTTTTTAACAGCTTCACCTTATGTTTTATTCCTTTTGATTTCTAAGAAGTTTGATTATCATCCTAGAGCCGAAATCATAATCACAGAAAAGCAGGCAAGTACTTTGGGGAATAATGCAGAGCTGTTTGAACAGCAGTGTGAGGACTGGGTTTGACTGACTAGACACACAATCTGAAAGAGAACACATCAGACCCCAGACTAGAATGTACTGGGTGGCTTCAAGCCCTCTCCTGGGTCCTTGTCATTCTGTGTGCTTGTCTGACTACTGTAACATGAATAAATAATTAGCACTGTGAAAACTGTGTTTTAAAAAGTGCTCCAGTTTCCTTGGCTTAGTAATCTACTTGACAGAAACTATCAGTAACTTCAAACCTATAGTCTGAAATTGATGTGTGAGGTATATCTGGAACCATTTTTTTTAATAAGCACAAATCTGTATTTGTATCCCATCTAAATTGGAACTGAGTTCATTGCTGATTACATTTTCCTTTATGATATAAATTTATAGAGTAAGCAGGTAAGGGAAAACACTATTAACTTTGACTTTATAAAACCAAAGAATTTAAATCTTATATAACTTCGAAATGAATATTAAAAATGGTGGGGTCTTACTTTCAGGATTTAAGGATGCATTAGAGACATAATAGCACTAACTTTTAGAACAAAATCCTATCTCCTCTGTTCAATTTCCTGGCATGAAATTTTTAGAGGCAGGTCCTGGTCATAAACCGTGTCTATCTCATTATAAGAAGTTGAAGATAAAGAGACCAGTGCCTGCTCTAGATGTGAGATGGTTGTCACTTTGCCCCCAAAGGGAAAACACCCATTGGTATTCTGGGATGCTTTATTTATAAGTTCATTTGTCTTAAAGTGATTTTATTAATATCAGTTATTTCAGTGTGTACTGTGTGTGGTCCTTTAGCAACTTTGTGTATGTTACTTTTTCAGAAATAATTTAACAATGGTGGCTTTGGCTGGATGCTGCCTGACTTCTAATAAATGTAGACTATTTTGACTACATAGTATATGTCATATATAGTGATACTCACTTCACATGTCTCTTGATGTGCTGTTGATTTAATAGTGTAAGAAAAGATCTTCAGTGACATGACATATTCTTCACATTGTGGTGAGATGCATTTAAAGTAGAATATTTCTGTATCAGAATGTTATCTTTGAAAGTTGAAATTTATATGACCATATTTATTTATTCAAATTTAAAACCCTAATGAATGCCTAATGTAATAGTGATATATCTTCATTCTAATCCTCAACTTTGTGCTACTAAGGTACATTGATATATTTCAAGAAATTTGTCACACATTAGAAATGCCACATCATAAAATATTAGTTTCGTTATTAATCTACACCATTTATACTCATATATATTGAAACATTCTATAACCTGATCATATTATTAGGTTTTAATTTTTTTTTTTTTAGTTTTAAATGGTCTTTGACATTGATTGAGATTAAAGGTAGTTCAAGGGAAGGAAAGGAAGTCCTATTCCTTTGAGTAAAATGCTTAACATCTTGCTTGAATTCACAATTAATTTAAGTGAAACACTCTTGGGTTTGGTAATTAGGAAAATAATAAAGGCTAAAGATTGATTTTATCACTTTATATGATGTGACCCACCAACCAAGTAATGTCTAATACTGCGTATCTCTGGCTTGCTTGTAGAACACTCAGAGTAAACATGACAGGCTCCTCAGTTGTAATCATTGGTAAGTGTCTTAATACCATTGTTGTTCAGTGGAACAGTCTGGCAAGGTCATAACTTTTGTAAATATCAAATACAATAAATAAAAGTAAATATGTGTCAATGGCGTCTATCGGGCACATGTCTGTTAATTCACAAAAAGCCATTAATGAGTAACTGGGACTCAGAAGAGATTAAGAGACATGAGAAGGGCAGAAAAATGATTTCTGATTGTACTTGGTAGACAGCGTAACTTCATTCACCACTTGTCTGTGTGTTTGTATTCATTGTACACTCAGACTTGTCAGCATTTTCTGAGTTTTACACTGAAACTCTGAAAACTCAGTGTATTAATGGGAAGGAGTGATCACAGATGTCTTAGTAATCAGTGGAAAAAAATACTGTTTTGGTCTGGATAGTGAGCTATCCAGAATAGCAAGGAGTATCTTTGGAGTCTGATAGAGAATGAAGTCTATTAATAGAGAGGGGGGGAGTCTGTCAGTTGAAAAGATAAACTGATCCTATATGGGGATCAGTAAAAAGTTATTCACAACTTTCTTGCTTTAGAATCCTCAAGGAGCCCTTCTCTCTACCTTTTGGCCCTTGTATTCTTTCTACTCCCTCATTCACGACAATGACACAGCCTTAAAGTGGTTGTAGGGAGAGTCCAGCTTAGACTTCAGCCCTCAGCCCTCACTCACTCTCAGTACCTTGAGAAGCCATGCTTCTCTGCACTCACCGCTGTTCATGCCAAGGGAAACGTTTCTGATTGTTGCCCGAAAAGGCATTGATCTATGGATACACATGTAGATGCTCACAGGGCAGCTTGGCTGTCAGGATGACTTAGCTAAACACCAGCAGTAAGATCATTTCAGTGACTAAAGTCTTCCTTAGTCATTTCTGTTTGTATTTTTACATTTTTAGAGTCCTCAGGCATAGGAATAGGGCACTGATTGGGCTTTTTAATTTAAATATAGAAAATAACAGCACTCCATTTCCCACCAAACACTGATTCAGTTACATTTAAGTTTTCAGCATATCATCTCATTTTTTCATTATCTCAAATTAATCCCCTTCTCTCCCCTTTGACTCCTTAGTATTTATAGATAACATCTTTACCTACCATGAATTTGAAAATTATACGGATTTAATAATGGTTTTTATCTCTAATTTAATGATAAAAGAACAGAATTTTTATAATTTAAGTACATTTGGTCTAAATGAAGCTCGTCTTGTGATCTCATATAAAAACCCTTTAGTAAATGATTTTTTTATTTTACACATAGTCATTTTCTTCATAAAATATTATACAGTATTACCACAGCAATATTTCTTACACATTTGAGAAGAATGCACATAATGGATTTTGGAGTGGCATGTGCCATAAATGTTCTACAGTGTATATAGTGTCTAGAAAGTCCCTTGTATCCTGATAGATGAATCAATTTTTTTACCACTACTGAAAATTAATATAAAATTTCAACTATTGTTATTGTATGTTCTATATTTTCTTCCAGTTCTTTGAGTATTCATTTATATATTTCAGAAGTCAATTCTTATTTGTGTATATGACTATAATCAGTGTATTTTCCTGGGGAATATTTGCCTATTAACAGAAATGTTTCTGTTCATCTCTGATAATATTCTGACTTAGAGTATTGGGGTTTGATATAAATACTGTTAGTTCAACTCTCTTCTGCTTGCTGACCTGTCTCTTTTAGTAAACCAGTGACATACCCATTCTAGCTTTCTATTTTCAACCTATTTGTGTTTTTAGACCTTACCTATTCCCCTGTAAACAGCAAGTGTATCAATTGTATATCATGTTAATTCATGTTACAAATATCTATACTTTACTTGCAGTGAAAAAATATATTTAATGTATTTACTGCTAAGTATGGTCTTATATAAGACATACTGTTTGTGAATTATCTCTCTTCTGTTTGTTATTCAATAAACCTTTCCATTCTCACTGACATTCTTGAAACCCAGGCTGTTGCCTGGCAAGGAATTGACAAGGATACTCTACCAGTCTTAGGTAACTGTTATCAATTTATCAAGGAATTTCAGTGTACCTTATCTTCTTGTGTATCAACTGATCAAACTATTTTATTGTTTTGCAGCTCCTTTATTTTTAATATTTCTGTTTTTATTTATATTCTGCTACCACAGAATGGTACATGATGGCTAATTTTGACAAAGTTAATTTGTTTTAGTTTTGAATCCTGGGAAGTCCATAGTGGAAAGGCTACTTCTCATGAGAACCTTCTTAATGCATTTCATCATGGAAGAGGGTATCATGTTGTTACTGGAAATTTGGATAGCCCTTTTTGGATACCACATGTTACCAGGAAAGTTGACATCCCACCTTTAGTTTCTTTGTCTTGTTTTTAAAACAGTTTTAGAATGGACTCAGGAGCATGTTCAAGGCAAGTTTTATTAGAGTTTAAAATAAAAGCTACAGGGCAAGCAAGCTGTCAACATTAACAGATTCCTGAAAGAAGAAAATGAAGAAGAGGGGGAAAAAAGGCTTGCTCTTCTACATTAGGTATGGAGATGCAGTGAATAATCCCATGGAAAAAGTAGAATAGCTTCAAAGAAAGTGGGAAAAACAAACCCAAAACAACAACAAAAAACCAACAAAATATTAAGGAAGGTAACATTAGGCTCCAAGCAGAACCTATCAGGTGATTATCTGAGGAGGGAGCTGCGGGCCGCTTCCCACCTTCCAGTTCCCAGCCACCTGCTAGCTTTATACCCAAAATAACAACACACAAACTGTATTCATATAAACACTGCTTGGCCCATTAGTTCTAGCCTCTTAATGGCTAATTCTCACATCTTGCCTAACCCATATTTAGTAATCTGTGTAGCACCAGTCTTACCTGGAAAGATTCAGCATGTCTGACCTGGCGGCTTGCTTCATCGCATCTGCTCTGGAGAGGAGAGGCATGGTGTCTGCCCTGGAAAGGAAAGGCATGGCATCTGCCTCACTTCCTCTTCCTCCCAGCATTCTGTTCTGTTTATTCCACCCACCTATGTTCTAACCTATCAGGCCAAGCAGTTTCTTTATTAATTAACCAATGAAAGCAACAGATTGATATAACACTCCCACATCAATTATCTAGTTGGATGACTCTTATTTTTTCAATACCTTGGAATATTGGGTTTCCACCCAAGATCAGAGGCAGATCCCATTCCTTTGAGCAGAAAGAAAAAAAATTACTTAAAAGCCCCAATTAAGGACACTATAACAATATTTGAGAGGCATGTGCCAATATAGGCACAGCACAAGAGAGTGCCAAGGGAGCCAAACTCACTTCCATTACTAAAGGATTTTAATAATAATGGAGTCTATTCATCATAAGAGCTAAGTCACCTCTTAAAATCACGCCTCCCAGGACTGTCACTATGGCAGTTAAATTTTATCAGGACTTTGAGAGAGTCAATACAAACCAGCAAAGTTTTCAAATATTACTATTGACTGATCTATCTTTAATGGGCAAAGGGAGTAAAAAGCGCACACTTATGTTGTTTCCAAAATATATCAGGTCTTAGACACACCTGAAGTCTGTGCTTACATTTTTGCACACATAAATCTTTTATGTCTGTAAAACAGTGTGAAAATAGACTAAAACCGCACTGGTATTGAATGTTTTCTAGTGAGAAGTTATATTTTTGTCTCTCTTTAAAACTCGGTTCATTCCGTTACCAGCTAAAATACATAAAAATTTCATCAGCCTCCAATCAGACACTCCCAAGAGTCTTCAAATGTTAGAAATGTTGAAACTAACTGTATAAATGAGTAGAAATACGTTCTCATGATAAGAACTTCTAGCAAAGGAAAGAGTGCGATAATATCACTTAGATGACATGGCTTACCCCCTGCTTTGCTGAGTGCATTTCAAGTCTTCCACTCTCGCAGACTTCTGTTTATTTATTCCTCTACAAAATAATATGGATACCCTTGATCATTCTAAATCTTCCAATTTGAAGGGTAACATTTTTTTTTAAACTGTGACTTGTGGCATGGAACACCTTGGTCTATAAAAGGAATTTTTCTCATTCAGTACAATGTGTGTATAGTAGAATCACTTTGTCATAATGTAGAATGTCTGCCATTTGCTTTCCCTAAAAGTAATGTTCTCTGTGATTTACACGGCTATTGGAGAGACATTTATGGCATAAGGGTCAGCATTTCCAATTTTGTCAACCAAACACATTCCATTCCATCTTAACATCACCCTTATTTTTGTCTCTTACGCCATCTACTATAGTTAATATTTAGTCTAATATACAGTATTGATTGCTCACTTTTACAAATGAATTCTGACTTAGTCATGTGGCATGATAAGTGTATGAGAATTTATGTATTGTTTTTTATTTATACTAAAGTTACAATGAATAACTCTGTATGGGATAGCTTTCTAACCTTCTACTAAGACACATTCCTCTCCTAGTTATTATTATTTTGAAGAAATTAATGAATCACAGTTAAATACAGAAAAGTGCTTTATAGAAAGTTCTGTAATGCATCAAACTTGTAAACATTCAAATGATTGTTGCTTAGCCTGTCTTGCAAAGCACAAGATGTGTTTTGAAAATTTCACATTTGATTTATAAACAAAAGTCTCCCTTGACTTTATACTCCTATTGTTTAACACTCTTGTTTCTTTTTAAATAATAAATAATAATAGCTAAGAAACATAGCCCGCAATGAAATTATCATAAAAAGAAGCAAATGGAAATGAAAAAGAAAAAAAAAAGATGGCAGTTTGCTTCCTCCTTTGAATAACATCAATTTCTTACTAGATCTGGGAAAGTGCAATGTTTTTCTAATCGAAGGTTTTATCCTTATCCCTAATTCAGTTGATCCTGGCAAACAGTAGCAGCAATGAGTCACTGTCTTTATAGAAAGCAATGCTTTGTAGATGGTGTGGGTGAAATATCTGTCTGTCTATCTATCTATCTATCTATCTATCTATCTATCTATCTATCTATCTATCCTCTAACCATCTCTCTCTCTATATATATATATAGATATAGATATGTAGTATATATAGATATATGTGTATATATATATATGTGTGTGTGTGTGTGTGTGTGTGTAGATAGATGATAGATTCTACTTGAAATATGCTTGCCTATGGTCTTTCTATCAACCGGCAGTACTTTGAATTTGAATTTTAATATTATGTTTATTTTAATTTACTGTATTATTTTCTTTTGAACCATAGACAAAATACAACAAATGGGAACACTGTTGACAAGAAACAGTAAGATATCTCTCCCTAGTACTATAAACACTGAGTTTTTTTTCTCTTGTAGCTTGTAATGTCTTTGCCAATCCACTTTTAATCATCTGAAGTAAAAGAGGAACACAAAGTGTTACTTGAATCAGTGTTATTAACAGAAAGTTTAGTTGTGCACCTGTGAGAAGTAATAACTGAAGCAATGTTCCTTTTGGTCACTCAGAAGGGAAGGTATTTCAATATGCTTTCTTCCTGTCTCTTATCTGGGAACCATCTCCAGTAGAGTGCACTTGATCTACTATCCACACAGCTAGCTTGTTATGGCAAAAAAAAAAAAAAAAAAAAAGGCTTAAACACATTTAGAACACTTTGGAGATTGTTTAATTACATAATTATTTGTAAAATTGCATATATGGAATCTAGTTGAATTGAAATGTTTTCCAAGTAATTTTATTTTCTTCTAAAAACTTTGCCCTTCATTTACAGATGAAACTTCTAAGACAGTCTTTATTCTCCAGATTTATAATGTTTAGAGTTCTTAGTTAAGACTCTATCTGGTATAAGCAGCAAAGAGCTTACAAATACTCATAGAACAGGTGCAGTAAAACTAAGAATAAAGAGAATGCTGATAAAATAAATATTTTAAAGTTTTTAATTTTATTTCTTTAGTGATTTTTTTAATTTTACTTAGCAATCCCAGTTCCTTCTTCCTCCCTTCCTCTCACTCTCCCTACCTTCCCTTACCCCACCATCCATCCACACCTAGAAAGGGTGAGACCTTCCATGGGGAGTTAACAAAGTCAATCATATCTCTTGAGACAAGACCAAGGCCCTCTCCCATGTATTTAGGCTGAGAAAAGTATCCTTCCATAGGGAATGGGCTCCAAAAAACCATTCATGCGTTAGGGTGACAGTTGAGTGACTTGGGCCATTAGTGGGGCCACTGGCAGTGGAACTAGTACTTATCCCTGGTACATGTTAAAGTTTTACAATAAAAGGAAATAATAAATATTGTATTTCTTTTTGTAATCAAAAAATATTCTAGTTGCCTTCTGTTTGAATACAAAGTGTCCACCCCTAGCTTGCATTTGAACATGTGATTTCCAGCTCATTCCAGATCATTCAGAAATTGTAAAGAAACTTTGGGGCACTATACATGACTGATGAAGGAGAGTGACCACAGTCAGGCCTTTGACGCTAAAGCCCTCCTTTCTTCAAGTTAGACTCTCTTTGCTCCGTCTACTTATATGTGAGGGCCACTTACCATACACTCCAAAAGCAATTCATGGTGGACTTTTCACTGAAACTGCAACCAGCATGCTCTTTTCCTTCCTTCATTTCCTTCTGTCCAGTGTTTGGATACAGCTTTGCAAAAATTAACTAGTGCAGGGTAGTTTTGTGCTTTCCTGATATGAGACACATTTCTGTGAACAGTGAAATGGAGGTGGGAGTGACGGGAGACACAGCTGGGTAGAAAACGTAAGCCCAGTGTCTAGCTCTCATAATTCCTTCCAGCTTAGTGAACATTTCAAAAGTAGAAAATCCTGTGTTCCTAATAAATTGACCCAAAGCAGATATTTTAGAAACACTTGAGTATTGGACAGGCTGATTGTGTTTCTTTTTCATGTTCAGATATATGGCATGTGTATTATTTTTATAAAGAATTGAAATCTATAGGTGTGATGAGAATACATGGTTGAAACTAGAGATATGTGTAATATTAAGAACATAAAAAAAAATTTAAGACCAGATAAGAGACATGGCTGGTTGGGTAGAAGCGCTTGCTTTGATAGGTTGGTAACCCAAATTCCATCCTATGAATTTATGGTGGAAGGAGAAAATTAAATTCTAAAATTAGTTCTTGACATCTCCAAATAGCCCATGCTATTTGAAGTGTACACATGCACAAGTTAATAAAAATTAAGCTTTATAACTGAATAAAGCACAAGATAAAGTCTATCAACTAAGTAAAACTCCATCGTGTAAATGCACCACATTTTCTTTATCCATTCTTTGGTTGAGAAACGTCTAGGTTATTTCCAGTTTCTGGCTATTAAAGCTTCTATGAACATAGTTGATCAATCATCCTTGTGGTATGAGGGAGCAGCCTTTAGGTATATGCCAAGGAGAAGTATAGCTAGCTGGGTCTTGAGGGAGATTGCTTACCAATTTTCTGAGGAACTGCCATATTGACTTCTAAAGTGACTGTACAAGTTTGCAGTCCCGTCAGCAATGAAGGAGTGTTGCCCTTGCAACAACATCCTCTATCCCTCTAGTGTGAAGATTACATTCATGTGCCATGGAACCTAGATTTTTTTTGAGTTCAAACTTTTGGCAAAAAATATACATGATTTTTTGTAATAAAATTTAATACATGTGCTTTATTATGAAAATAAAGTTTATCTAGCTGCTCCCTGAGCTAGCTCATTGAAAACCAGTTTATTTTTTTTTTTATATAGTAGAAACATGATAAGGTCTACATTCAGGCTTTGAAATTCTCAGTTTTTATTATGAATAAACTATTTAACTTGTGTGATTATTAGAGGCCCCATTTACAAACTGTAGCTTAATGCTATTGACTTGTGAACATGTAATTAATTTTATTTAAAAATCAAGACAGACATTCAACATATTTAAAATCATGTCTCCATGAACATACGTTTAACATGGTATAAATGTTGAATGCATGAATATATTTTAAGGAGAATTTAAATTAAGTCACAAATAGCATTTTGTCAAAAGCCCACTGAATTTGGCTCTTCTCATATTTTTTATACAATGCCATTCTCAATTTCACCATTGAGAAAGAAAACATGCCTTCTTACATGTCTCCCATTAGTTTGTATTTGGTTTTAAAGGCGTGAGTTATCATTTTACCATGCATATGGATTCCTCTTTCCAATCCTTATCTTAGGATACTGAAAATAAACAAATTATTGCTTCATAATGTGACTGTAGTATAGAACATATAGGGAAATGCTAATAACTATGCATCAAACAATTCAGCATAGAGAGACTTTTTATTCTGAGGGATTCTCAAATTTCTGCATCAGTTCATCTGTTAGACAGTAAAGTATGGTTTTGAAGACACACCTTATCTAAAATTTATTTGAAGGATATATACTTTATTTGTCTTATAAAATTAAGGAAGTTCAAATTAGACTTGGGAGTGAGGGAGGGGACTCTCAAATTATAGGTATCTGGTAATTAAATACTTTGAACATACAGTTTAAAAGTAAATTTATTAACAAATGGTGAAACAGTCTTTTTATTAAGAGACTCATGAAAGCAGAGGCATAAGCTGTTGTTTGTTGTGATGTGGTTTATTATTCATTTTATCCACATAGTGTACAGCACAACCAAATCACATCTCCCCAGCAATGTGCACACTACATTTGACTTCTGAAAATAGTAATTCATCCATGAATTTCTTTGAAATGTCTATTGATGGAGACTATTTGTGAATACCAATTAAGTTCATTTTTTTCTCTCATTTTCCTTTTATTTTTTTTCTTTTTTATTATTAAATTTATTAACACTTCTCCCCCTCCCTCTCCAGTCTGAAGGGCAGTCAGGGTTCCCTGCCCTGTGGAAAGTCCAAAGTCCTCCCAGCTCCATCCTGGTCTAGGAAGGTGAACATCCAAACTGGCTAGGCTCCCACAAAGCCAGAACATGAAGTAGGATCAAAACCCAGTGGCATTGTCCTTGGCTTCTCAGCAGCCCTCATTGTCCGCCATATTCAGAGAGTCGTCCGGTTTTATCCCATGGTTTTTCAGTCGCAGTCCAGCTGGCCTTGGTGAGCTCACAATAGATCAGCCCCACTGTCTCCGTGGGTGGGTGCACCCCTCGTGGTCCTGACTTCTTTGCTCATATTTTCCCTCCTTCTGCTCCTCCTTGGGACATTGGGAGCTCAGTCCAGTGCTCCAGTGTGGGTCTCTGTCTCTATCTCCATCCATCTCCAGATGAAGGTTCTATGGTGATATGCAAGATATTCATCAGTATGGCTATAGGATAGGGTCATTTCAGGTTCTCTGTCCTCAGCTGCCCCAGGAACTAACTGGGGACATCGCCCTGGGCACCTGGGAGCACCAAATCTCTTGCCAACCCTAAGATGGCTCCCTTAATTAAGATGTGTGCTTCCCTGCTCCCCTATCCAACCTTCCTTTATCCCAAACATCCCGTTTCCCAAGTTCCCCCCAACCTCCCCTTCTCACTTTTCTCTCCCCATCTCCCCTTACCCCCTCCCACCCCACCCCTAAGATCCCATTTTTTGCCCGGCAGTCTTGTCTACTTCCCATAATCAGGAGGATAGCTATATGTTTTTCTTTGGGATCACCTTCTTATTTAGCTTCTTTAGGAAATCAAATTATACACTCACTGACCTTTATTTATCTCTAGAAACCAATTATGAGTGAGTACATCCCATGTTCATCTTTTTGGGTCTGGGTTACCTCACTCAGGATAGTGTTTTCTATTTCCATCCATTTGCATGCAAAATTCGAGAAACCCAGGCTTTTTCAGACCCAGGCCAGGTGGCCTTGGTGAGTTCCCGATAGAACATCCCCATTGTCTCAGCTAGAAATTAAACCTAGGGTCTTGATGCTAGGCAAGCACACCGCCACCATTGATCCACGTCACACAGCCTACTTCTAGCTTTATTTTAAGATAATGCCTCACTAAGCTACTCATTTTGTGCTTGAATGTACTCTCTAGCCTGATCCTCCTGCATCAGCCTCCCAAACACATTGCAGCAAGTATGGGTTACTCATTCTCTATTTGCATACCGTCTTTCTCTTCCGCCTTCCTTGCATCATGCACAGACCCCCACGTGCATTTTCCTGATTGCCTTTTTACTTAGGTAGTATTTATAAACAAACACTCTGATCTCTCTGAAGTCAGGTTCTTGCTATCAGTACTGTTTCCTTGGTATCTTTGTACGGAGCATGTATCAAGTATTTCTGAAGAACATTTCAAGTTTATGTGTAACTGCAAGCTTAGTGATGGCCCTTGAATCTAGACCTGACACAGTTTCCTGAAGAAGGCAGGCTGGCAAATGTGAATTCAGTCAACAGTGGAGTCTATATAGGATATAGTTGGTGTTGCATTACCTCAATGTTAATAACTTATTAAGAACCACATCTGTACAGCAAAGTCTGCTCTAGACACCAGCAGGCAGATAGTTGCTACTATAATTACCAAAATAAACTCGAAAATCAACAACTACTTTTCAACTTCAGTTTTTTTTTTCCTTTCCTTTCCTTTTTTTTATTTTTTAATTCTTACCCTGAGTTGTTCTTAAGTGATGGTGGAGGTCAGGCTGTGGCTCTTGGATTGCACTTGTGCCCTGCACACACAATGCCAAAGATTATCCTACCCTAAGGCTCACAGTGCAGTGAGTCATCAAGGCATTCCTTTGTGTTTTCTTTGGCTTGCAATTCTCTTCTAATGGACAGTCGTAGTTTACGGTAGTTTAGAGGCTTTCTTCTAGTTAATCTGTCAATTTTTCTCACATGGTGCAGCTGCTGTGAAAGAAATTGGAGCTGTTACACTCCTTGCTTTGATACAGTTTGTAAAATGCAAGGTGGGAGACAGTAAACCAAACACAGCACGCTAGTAATTTCTTTAAAAGGACTGATGTGCTAGCTCTCAGGGTCTGCATCCTGGGAAGCTGGCATCTTTCTTTTTTTTTATTCCCCTTCTGAAAAGATGAATGTGGTTAAAAAGTATTATCCTACTTTCATAGCCACAGTTCAGATGTCTTTGGTGTGACTTTTAAGGCTTAATTCATAACAGTCTTCCAAGTTCATTTTCCAAATTGCTTTTGGTATTTTAGTGGTAAATCAAAATTAATTTGAAGCTAATCTTAGAATGAACAATCTGATATGTTAAAAGCAAGAATTTGAATATATTGAAAAGCATTCAAGAAGATAGAGATCACTTAATATATACAAGAAATGGCATGCAAAAATCGAGAAATACATTTAAATTGAACTACTTTATAAACAAAGGCAGTTTATACCATGGCTACTTTGGTCCTGCCCATCATGACCCATCATGAGGCTATCAGAACACAAAGGGATACAGAAAATCACCTATGACACTTGAAAATTCCTTTCCTTTCAGTAAGATTTCAATTCAGTCTTCCTTTTCTGTGATATTGAGATGCAAGTATTATATTTTAATTGAGAATGTTTAGAGGAATGTGATGCCATCTCCATATAAAAATGTACCTCTTTATGTTTAAGTTGTGTGGCTCTTAATATTACTGAGAAGCTATATAACCTTCTATGGTAACAAAATTATTAAATGTGTGGAGATGTGCATGTTCAGATTGTATGTGGGGTGCATGTGCACGTGTTTGTAGAGGTCAGAGGTAGAAGTGCAGCATCTTCTGGATAATTTTTCACCTTATATATTGAGACAGGGTCTCTCACTTGAAATCAGAGTCCCCTGGTACAATAGAGTTGATCTTCCTAGCCAGTTTGTTGTGGAGTTTTCTTGGCTCCCCTGAAATTACAGGTAACCTTCAAACAGGTAACCTACAAAGCCTACCTGGACATTTGGTTATGTGGATGACTGGAGTATAAACTTAAGTCCTCTCACTTATACAGCCCATGTTTTACTCCCCAAGCCATCTTTCCAGATGGATTAAATTATCTTTAAGTCTGAAAACCCCAGCTTAGAATCACTGTAGTTAAAGAGGATGTAACAACTTTCGGTCAACAGTGAGCCGTGAGCCCTATGGCCATGTGTAGAAGTACATTCCTATCGATTTAGCTGCCAGGTAAGCTTAGGTGGGGGGATGAAGAATTCAGAATAGACAGGATAATAGGAGAATTTAAATCTTGGAAACTGAAACACAAACAGCTTCACAGAGAATCCTATGTACAGTGGTTGCCCCATAAAATCAGAATGAAGCTGAAAGTCTCAAATGGAAAAACACAGCCGAAGAAATGGCAAAGCAAAGCAGAACCTTGATGAGAGACTTCACTGTGGAGGATTAGAAGAAGCTCTTGTATATCTCAAGAAGAATATTACAAAGGTCAAAAATGTAGACCCTCAATCATTTTTATTCATATCACAGAAAGTAATAGTTACAGGTAACTCTGCTTACCAGCAAATTTGTGATAAACAAACCCAGAAAAGTACCATGGACAAATTCCTGAATGTTGCATCCCTCAAATAGAAACACAGATAGGTCTTTTAGAAAGTTATTTATGAAGTCAGTTTGTGAACAAAAGAGTCTAGGTCCCAGTGTATGCCACTGCTCCTGGAGACCTCCGGTGGTCTTAACACATGATCCTGCCTTTCTCCCTTAGGACAGTGCAGAGGGGCAGAATGGGCCCTAGAGATAGCAATACTCCTGAGCTGGACCCTTGAGTGTTTGTGTCTTCACTTTGATCATCAACAAACTATTTAGTTATATAATGCAGATGCAAAGCAACTTTGTGGTTAAAATGCATAATGTGTGTTTTAAGAAAAGAATTGCTATAACTGTCAAAAAGTTTAATTTTTTTTCAGATTTTATTTTTTTAATTAATTAATTTATTTATTAAATATTTCTGTCTCTTCCCCACCGCCGCCTCCCAGTTCCCTCCCCCTCCCCCAATCAAGTCCCCC
>NW_026067947.1:9676508-9737382 GCF_014885135.2 Alexandromys fortis
AGGCTAGAATCTTCCCGGTAAGCGCACCTTGGGGTGCTTACACACATCATTAGAAATGGGCTAGTCCAGGTGCGAGAATTAGCCTGTAAGGGTTAGAGTTCATGGGCCAAGCAGTTCTTAAATGAATACAGTTTGTGTGTTGTTATTTTGGGCATGAGCTAGCCAAGCGACCAGGATGTTGGGGACGCAGCCCCGCCATCGCTCCTTATTTCAACAGTAAGTGGCAGTGATGTCTTAGTTCTTGGCACATAGTCATCAACTCAGCCAGGAAACTAACCAGTCATGTGACCTCTATGCACAGTGCTTAAAAATATTTATTCACAATTTATTTTTTAATAAATAATATTTAGGTATTTAATAGATAATATTTGAGATTTATTTCAGGAATTTGTATTTGCAAAGCAAGCACTCTACCTCTAAACTATATCTCAAAAATTCAAATTTAAAAAGATTACTTTTAAAGGAGGCATTTCTTGTAAGGTTTTTAGGCTGGTCAAAAACTCTTGGGCAGAAATGTATCCTCCTCTATCAATCCTCCCAGGAGCTGTGCACAGGTACCAGTCACTGTGCCTGGTTTTCCTCCTCCATTCTGTAACTGGGTTCTACATTTTCGATGTTCATATGCATATTTTTTTTTCTTTCTGAAATTTATATATAAAATTTAGATAGTAGTCTTCATGAATTGATACCTAAAAGTAGAAAGCTATACTAGAGCCTCTATGTGTAGTTGGGTCCAGTTTTCTAGAAGGATAGCAAAACTGACTAACAGCACGTTTATATTATATGCCACCTGCTCTCTATAATATTGTGCAAAATTTGTCTATGTTTGAAATTTCATGATTTAAGTTTTCAAATGGAAAGGGGGATATTCAAGGGATGGGTTTAGAGAGTACTTTCATTATTTATCAAATGCATGGTGCTTCAAAAATTGTTGCAAATATTTCTATGCATTTTTTAATATTTATGAGTGTCACATATGACAAATACGTTTGCTATAATTTTAATTATCTGTAATATTACAAGGTGTCCAAATTGATAGCCAGTGACTTGAATAAGGCAGCTATCATATTATTGTTGGTTCAAACAAGATAAAAATGCAGCTGTCAATCTATTCGTTTATAGAAGTAGTGGTGTCCTAATATTTGGGGTTTTTGAAACTAATATTTTAAGAGCATTTTATCTGTATATCATTATAAATTTGTATTCTGAGAATTATTGCCTGTTGTTTTTCTTATAAAAAATGGAGATTTTCTAGCTTGGTTTGGAGAACCAAAGAATCAGATTGCAGGTGAATCAGTCCTGGGGTGAACATTAGATTCGTTTTTCAGGCTTATCTAGATTTTTGTTTTCTTGTGTTTAGAATAAGAAAGGTGAAATTTATCTCTGAGGGCCTTCAAGCTTCACAAAGGTATTCCAACTAACCATGCTTTTAGACGTTTTAATGCTCAGAGAAATGGGAAAGGCTCAGTAGATAAAATGTTCGTGATGCATATGTGGGGACCAGAGTGCTGATCCCCAATATCCACATTAAAAACTGAGGTGGTCAAAATGGCACCCAAGCAAATCCCAGAACTTGACTGAGATTAAATAGTAGGGTTCCCTAGGGCTAGCTGACTCCTAGAAATGGGGAGCACTGCCTCAGCAGTGCGATTTTAAAGCAGTAAATAAGTGGAGACAGGAGGAAGATCATAACCAATACCATCCTTTGTCTTCTTTATGGATGAGGATACATGTGCACCAGCAAACACACGTGTATGTGCTCACACACACACACCACACATACATGTACACCACACACATACACATAAAAAATAAATGAAAATGTTCTATATAGTTAGAAACATTGATTGAAACAACTTGGTAGATACTAGCTAGTTATAAAAAATATAATTCTCAATCACATTATTTTATATAATCGATATACACTAATTATAAAGAATTATAATACAGATATAATCATGAAAAACTGCAGGGGAAATCATGAGTTGTACAGGGTTGAGGATCTTGAATGTTTTTTAGCTTATATTCCTAAAGCATATTTTTATGTCAATATAGATATCATTTACCTTTTTTTAACACTGACGTTACATGTTTATAGGTATAATTCACATTTCTTATATTTTCTGTGTCAAAGAGTGTTCTTTAGTTTATCTAACAATGCAGCTTTGTTAGTATAGTTGATTTTTGTCTGATACCATCAGTATTCTGCTTTAATTTACTTTACAGTGACTTCTAATCTAGGCTGTAAGCTGGCATGATGATCCTGAAGCAAACATCAATATGAAAACAGTTTCTTCTCTCATAGCCACCATGAAGGCTATGATACAAAATTATATCACCAGAGTGACGAGCACTTATTAAGCCTGCCTGTGAAAATGTGGAAATCTGCAGTTGTTTAAATGAGATACCCTACATTATCAAAATGAGATTCCTAAACTGTTGCTGTTGAACATGCAGTTTAGAAACAAAAACCAAAAAGTAATATTGAACTTTCAATATTCTTATTTTTCTTTCATATTAGTTTCAAGTTTGTTTTCTTATGCTACGAAGATAAATTATCTCTGAGTCCTTGGTGTTACCATTGCAGTGTTTCAGATTTCCTCTATGAAACAATGTAACTAATAACCTGATGTGGTTAAGAGAGGGAACTTGTTCATATAAACTTCAAAATAGGTTGTCTGTTATTCTGTCATGTCACTCGGGTAGTCACGTTAGAAGAGAGAAAGGATTCTCATGATGTATGATTTGGCATTCATTTTGACTGAATTTAAGATAATGTAAACTCCTGTGAAATAGAGTAGGCATTGTTCACTGAGAACGCATTTTTGCAGTATGTAGCAGGGACCAAGAATTTTGGAAGGACTTGTAGAGAAAGTAGAAAGTACTACCGATGTGTGTTGTTAATAGTTTGATTTGCTTTTAAACATAAGTTAAATGCCACAGTGACAGTGTTCATGCTTGTAACATCTCTGTCACATGATCATGTGGCAAACTGAGGATACTATGAGTTTATATTACCACACATTTTATGGCTGCAAGACTTTGCCTATATGTATGTGTGTATGTATTTTGGTACTGAGAATGAAACTTCAGGTCTTTGCATGCTAAGAAATTATGCTTCTAGTCATATCCACAAACCAAGGCATTTTACTGTGTATGTGAGTTTATGTAATATATGTGTGTACATGTTTATGATGGCCAGAAGTCTATGCCATGTGTGATCATCAATAATTCTCATCAAATTATATAATTATTATCATAATTATATATTATCAATATATCAATCAATATATGATTATCAATAATCATAATTATTGAGACATGGTGTCTTGCTGATCTTGGAGCTTACTAATTTAGCTAGTCTGTCTGGCCAGGCAGTCTGAGATATCCTCCTGCCTCTGCCTCCCCAGAACTGTGATAACAGACAGACACAATTGTGCCTAGTTTCTACATGAGTCCTAGGAAAATCATTTTTGTGAGCGTTGAGAGTGCCAAATCCAGAAAAGAAAGAGAGAGAAAACTAGTGGGCAAAGAGAACACAGGCAAGAAATAATTGCTTTAAGGCAAAAGGTAGAGAGTAAAATAGACGTTTCCAGGGGCTGTGGAGCTGGCTGAGGGCTGTTAGCTTTGTTGGGAGTACGAATCTGTTCGAGAAGTGCATAGAAATGACAGCGACCTGAGTTTGTGGATGGAATTAAGAAAGTTGATTTCATTCTTGGAGACTGAAATGGGAGATATTTTTATATTCTAATCGCTGTAAAATACAGGTCCTGAGCAGGGCATGGTGGCTCATGCTCACAGTCCCAACACTGGGGAGATTCAGGCAGGATAATGGTGAGTTCAAGTTCAGTCTAAGAAACCACAGGCTTTAACTATAAATCAGCATCCTATTCAAAATCAGAAAAATCTAAAATGTTTTCTTCATGGTGTCTTCTGCTTGTTTGTTGAGCAAGTAACTGTATTTGTTTAAGGTCACAAAATAATTAGAGATTTAAAACAGAGAATCTTGTGGAATTTTAGATTGGTAGATTTCAGAGTGCTGGAATACCAGCAGATTGCCAAAACTCAGTTTCTAAGCATTCTGTGTTCATGTATGATGGCTGTCACATGGCCCATTCATTGCCATCTCAGAGGCACAGTGCATCAGCTTGATAAACTAAGGAATTTTTCCTACAAGAGCTATCTTGTCCCTGAATGGACTAATCTAGGTTACCTGACAATAATGACAGGTACCTACCTGAAGAATCAGTCTTTTCCAATTCAGTCTTATAGCCATGTACCACTGAAACTATGATTATTGCACGATGAAGTCTCCTGAAGGAAAACTGGCCAAGGTAATAAAGCCAAGTCCTACTAGCCTGTCACTGGAGTCCACTCTATAATGACATAAGGAAGGAAAGTCACACAGCAGAGGGAAAATTTGTGAGACTGTGAAAACTGAAGTGCTGTGGTTGCATGAAGAAACATGGAACAATGTGAAATAAAATTTACACTGCTCCTTTAAAATTCTGTTTTTCTTCGGGTTGTTTAAACTTTGGATGTGTAATTTTTTATTTTTATTTTTTGATACACCTATTTCTTCTGTTGCTTGGAGCTCTGAAGTTGAAGCAATCAAGCATTCTTTCAGCAGTTGTGCCTAGAACCAAAAGAATATGATTTGAACCTAAGCAAATAGTCTACCTATTAAACTAAGATTCATTGGTGTTTTTCACCTCTCCTGGCACATTATAGTCCAAGCAGCTAGGCTATCATAATTCTTGTGTGGGGAAACATATTGATATTCCTATGTTCATGTATCCTCTTTGTGGACTGTTTTAGTACATTGATAGAAATTAAATTACTTTCAAGAATGAATAATACCAATATGAATGCAGCCAGCTGTGGGAGGCAGTGAGGTTGAATCCAGGGGGGTTTGCGATTGTCTGTGCACTTTGAATATCTGCACAATTCATTAGAAATCCAGGAAGGGCTAGGGAGAGACAACCAAGGACATGATTCCCTCCCAAGGTTGTCTTTGAGGAATAATTCTTAAAATCCTCTCTACTCTTAATCTGCATGCCACACCCTGTGTCTCAAATAAAGGATACTGCTGAGAAATTTAAATATTCCTCTGAATAAAAGTAATAGAGACATCATTTTTAAGATGGTATTTCTCTACAAAGCTGTGTTGGTACTTACTATGTAGATCAGGATAGTCATCAAACTCACAGGAATCTGATTACCCCTGCCCCTGGAATGCTGAGATTAATGGTGGACACCACCATGTCCAGCTGGTCTCCAATTTTCAAATGCAGAAGTTGAAGCTAAAAATGACTGTGTTGCCTAAATCCTGCAGGAAAAAAAAAAATTGAAGCAGATCAGATTTTAACAAAACTTTAATTCTACCACTTTTAGTTTTTTTTCATACCAAGCTCATTGAATAATCATTTTTTTTACCTCCACAGTTGTTAAGACATAAAATACATTTCAATATTTCATATGTAGTATCTTGTAACATGAAGTTCAGTTATGACACTGTGGCTTTATAATTATTTCTGGGATCTGGCTGTGGCCTCCACTGGGCTATATCAATAATTTAAAACAATACACATAAGGTCTAGTGTAAACGATAGATAGTTTATTACACCATGATTTCGGATAAGAATAAGTAGTGGCCAAAAAGACCTTTTCAGTGAAACAATTTTGGAGAGATAGTGGACAAAGCAGAGAAGCTCTGTGCAGAACTGAATGTTGAACTAGGATTTATACTTTCTCAGTGTCTATATACAGAGTGTTTCTTAAGGTGTTTTATCCTGTCCAGATGATTGGCAGGGCCATTTGGCTTAACTCTTCTGGGAGAGGGCAATAGTATGTTTTGTTCTTTAATGGAAAGCCACGTTCTACCAAAGACGACAGACATGATTTAGGATCCATTCTTTTGATTAAAAAACTTCATGTAATGGAGCAGATTTTAAAAGAATTAAGGAAAGAAAAGAAAGTCTACCAAAAATAGCCATGCTTTGCCAAAAGGAAATAGCCTTTCCTTAAAACACATCAAAGCCCTCTTACCTGCACCTCACCACAGCCTTTCATATAGTGTTTCAAGTCCTAAGGAGGGCCTATTGTAATATTGCTCCCTTCCTTAAAATTATATGTTACCATAGAGCAGGAGGTAGTACCCAAAACTGACTGTACAGGAGGGAGTCCACCCTCAATGACCTTCAAGACTACTCATTTCTAAGTAGTTACCAAATGATAATGATATAGGGAATTTTCATGTGTATGTACCTTTAACGTTCTCAGTTGCTTTTTTGAAAAGTGGTAAAGGAATTTCCCACAGAGAAAGAAATACTTTGCATTCTTCTTGGTCTTGTGCAAAGATTTTTAAATTGATGGCTATTTGCTTCAAAATTAGGCAGGAAATCAATCTGGAAAATTATTGTGTATGTAGCTCAATTCAGGAAGTTGTAAAATATTATTCCTTTATCCGCTTTATGCTGTTTAGTTGCTATTTCATTCTTCAGGATAATAACAATATAGTCAACAATACTGTAAATGCATACAGATCATGAAGATTTGTTTAAAATTGTTTCATAGTTCATGTGGCACATAACTTTTGCAGCTGTAAATCTCTTTAGGGAAGAAAACCAGGTCTTGACTCATTATCTACAGGCATTTCAGATGGTTTTCTTCCAAAATATGTTACCATATAATTACTTCTTCTGTTTTTAAGCAAAAAAAAGTTATGCTAATTGGTTTAAGGCCCATGATAGGTTATATACTTAACTCATATAGCCTTATCGTAATAAATTACAGAGATATGTAGAAAATATATTTTCTGTCTCTACTGTGACAGGTTTAATAGTTAGGTGGATGGATGGATATAAAGATAGGTAGATGAGTCTAAGTTTCATTCTGTTGCTATGATAAAATATCCTGAAAAAAACAAACAAGTTAGGAAGGATGAGTTTATTTTAGTTCGCAGCTTCAAATTACAATCCATCATTGTAGAAGTCACAGAGTGGTATGAGCTTGAAATAAATAACTGGTCACTTTGCCTCCATGGACAAGAAACATAGAGTAATGGAGTGATACAAAAATGCCAGTGTTCAGCTTGTTCTTTTAACAGTTTATAATCTCCTGCCTAGGGAATGGTGCCACCCCCAGTGGGAAGGCTTCAATAAATGATCCCCTACTACAATGCCCAGAGGGCAATCTGATCTGAACTATCCTCCTTTGAGATTATTTTCTTAAATGAATCTAGATGTTGTCAATTTTAAAAAACTATCACAGATGGATGGATAGAAGGACTGATTGATAAATAGTGCCTTATACTTTTCTACTGTCATTAAGAGGCAACATGACCAAGGCAATTTACAAAGCATTTAATTTAGTGGCTCATGGTTCCATGAAGGTAGAGTCCATCAACATCATAGTAAATGACATGGCAGCAGGCAGGCAGGCATGGCGAGCACTAGGGCAGTAACTGAGAACATACATGTTCAGACAATAATGAAGAGGAAGGAAGAGAAAGAGTAATAACTAGGAATGATGTGAACTTTTAAATCCTCAAAGACCACTTCCAGGGACATACCTCTTCCAACAAGGCAGTATCTTTCAATCTTTTCCAAACAGTTTTTCCAACTATGGGCCAGGCCTCCAAATATATCAACCCTATGGGGAACAACCTCATTAAAAATCACCACAGACTGGGAGAACAGAGAGAGACAGAAAGAGAGACAGACAAATACACACACACACAGAGAGAGAGAGAGAGAGAGAGAGAGAGAGAGAGAGAGAGAGAGAGAGAGAGAGAGAGAGAGAGGCTTTTGTTTATTTTCCAGGTGCGCAGGATAAGTGAAAGTCTAACAAAAGAGAAAAAGTCAGGTCCACATTACCATATTTTATTCCTTCTGTATTCTGGAAGCACATATAAGTTACCATTGATAAAGAATACATACAACATTCAAACATACTACACTGTCAGTATCATGATGTTTTTATAGTAACAAAACAAATAAATATTCATAATCAAGGCATTTTAGCAATATTTTTTTACAAGAAATTGGAGGATGGTACAGGGAGATGGTTTTTGGGAAAAAGCATGCCTCAGAAGCCAGATGACCCGAGTTTCATCACTTGAACCCTCACAAAATCCAAATGCAGTAACATATGACTGTAGTCATCCTTAAGGTGAGATGACATGTGGACTCTGGAGAACTGGCCAGAAGCTTTTGAGTCCTTGGTCAGGCTGGAGAACACACTGCAGCACCAGAATCCAGACTGCTTCAAAACAAGCTGGGGAAGGGAGAAAATTCAATCTTAAAAGGATTGTGTTCTAATCTCTATGTGTATAAGCCAAGGGATATGTATACCTATACTTATATACACAGTAGTAATAAAGACAAACCTAAATAAATTGAGTAGTATATAAGGCAGGTATGTTACATCAAAACAAGACCTTTCTGCTATCAGTCTCAGAAATATTGGCAGTTTGTCAATCACCTTTTTTCTGTGTCCTGCAGAATATCTGGTAGACTTTTCCATGAAGCAGAAACCCCAAAAGATCTTCTCACCTTTAGGCAAGTTCAGCAGTCATTTCTCCGTGGGTCCTGCATGTCCTGTTCATATAGCATAGCGTCGAGCAGTCCAGGCAAGAGCAGTTTCTTGCCTAAATGGCTAGCAAACTCCATAAGGAGCCTCTTCGGTGCCCATCTGTCACTTGAAGCTATTGGTGCTACAAGGAGCAGATGTGTCTCATTGTCATGAAAAGTCTAAGTTATTAAAACATTTTAAGTGTCATATTCTGAAGGTCTCTGAAAGATTTGAAGAATACCTATCTAACTCTATATACCTATATATCTCTATATAACTAGAAAACCTAACATGACTACAAGCTTGACTGTTACAGATGACTATTCATTAACCTGTATTTCTTAACTATGCATTACATTTTTAAATGAATTGCACAATTACAATACCTTAATCAAGAACAGAAATATACATCTATCAATAAACCAAGATCCATACCAATGCAAAGTATCCATCTCTATAGCATATCCCCTTCATATCTAAACAAACATTTATAAACAATATTTGGGAATTTGGCCATAGTTCTCCAAGCTGCTTCCTGCTTTTTGTTAGGTGAAGTAAATTTTAGGGGCTTTCACAGTGACCTTTCAGGGGGTTCTTGGTCCACCTAATCATATTATTTGGACTTAATCCACAGGTTCTCATCTTCTGTGGATACAGAACAGAAGAAGAACCTCTTTTCCAAAGAAACAAATCCTTAGACCAAATACGTCAGACATGGTACCTTTAAAATATCTATGCTGGTTTAGCTTAGCAGCCCATACAATGAAATGTCTCTCTGTACCTAGCTCCTTCACAGTCAAAAAATTTAAAGTAAACAANATACTCTCTGTGTATATTCTGTCTTTATGTGGCTTATTTTCTTACTCTATTACTTTTTCTTCACATTTAATATTTATTTTATTATCTTTATTCCTTTAATCTATGACTATCCGTATTCTTTTTATTACATTTACTGTCTCTTTACTCTTTTTTTCTTTTCTCTCCCAAGCTTATGTACATTTTTAAACACATTGTGTCTTATTGAGAGGTCTTTTATGTCTGAATCTGCCCTTTGTGTATTTGTAATTCTTTTCTGTCCAGGATGGCTCCTATAAACCTAAGTAGTGGCATTGTTAGGACAAATATGACCCTGCCTGCTGCTCTGCCCAGTCAAACATGATGGAAGTCAATTCCCTGTTTCTGAGACTGCTAGGTAGAAGCCATCCTCACTGCCTAAACTCTGATAACCAGTTAGGCCAGGCTGCCAACAAGTAACTTGCAGCATGCTGCCCACAAACCCCATTTACATACTTGGTCTCCTGAAAGAGCCAGAGTTTATCCTGGCAGCGAGGCCCAGAAAGCAGCAGTTTCAAAACTGTGTGGCTTTTTTTCTGGCACCACTGAATCAGGAAAAACTTTCTTAAAGGAGCCATGATGTTAAACTGTGCTTAACTCTGTTTTGATCTTTTGATTTTTTTTTATTTGTTTGTTTTATTTTTGCCTAGAATTCCTTTCCAAACTCTCTCAGGTTTTAAGTGGATTTCAGTTGGCCACATTGGTGCCAATTTGTTGTAGGAGGCTGCTTCTTTGTTCCCAGCTGGTAATCCCCAAAATAATCACACAGAAGTCATATTATTGGCAAAAGTGTTTGGCCAGTAACTTAAGAATATTTTTGGCTAACTTATATCCTAAAGTAACTCATACCTGTTAATCTGCATATCACCATGCAGCCATGACTTACCAGCAAAGTTTTTTTCATGTCTGTAACCGGCAGCAGCCCCATGGCTTCTTACTCGGTCTTCTTTCTCCCACCATTCAGTTTAATTTTCTCTGCCTGGCTTTTCTGCCCTATCAGGCCAAGCCAGTTTCTTTACTATTCATTATCCAATAAAAGCAACACATATACAGAAGGACATCCTACACCACCTTCTAACATGATTTATTTAATAGCCAGGATGTATGTGAAATTAAACCCATGTCAACAATAAATAGTTATTAAGACAGTAAAAGAAGACAGTAAAAGATAGGCCAAGAAAATTTGGATCTTGACCTGTAGTGCAACATTTTAATTTTCTACAATAAGAAATTTTTACTAGAAAAATAAACCTTGTAGAGTATTTCACACCCATGTGGCATTTTTTTTTTTCTGAGAAAGTCAGTTCACACCCATAGAACTCAAATCTCCCTCATCTAATGATGTTGTTTAGAACACACCAAAATACAGGGTATTGACACTTGAGGAAATAATAAAATCAGCTATAAGAACTAGAGAAATTTTTTTTTCCTCTCCTTCCTCAAGCAAGTCATCAACCCTGGGTCACATTCCTTTAACGTAGGTGAGTGATTAGGCCTTCACATTTCAAAGCAGTTCTGCCTTAGACCAGAGGAAACAATGTCATCCAGGGAACCAGCAAGACTCTACAAAAGATCTTTTCACTTTCCTCCCTTTTGGGCACATCCTGTTACTGTGTTTCTGATCTGTACTCTTCATGACAGTCCATAAACACTGCTTGCCTCAGTTCTTTGGGTCCTCATCTCTGATGACTCCTGTTTCTTAGAAAACTTATATTGCATAAATCTCTGTATATTTTTGTTGTTTATCCACTTTTCCTTGGGAAGTTTTAGCTGTCAACCTTGGGATACTAGAAAGATTATCTTTTATGGTATTATCTCTGAAATCCTGAATATATACTATACAAACAACTAAACAAATATTTCTTTCTTCTTTTTACTAAAGCAAGTAATCAACTCTGGGTCATATCCCTTTAAAGTAGATAATTAGAATATATGTAGTCTTCTATATGTAAATTTATAAAAGTACATAAAATTATATATATAGAGAGATAGAGATAGAGATGGAGATGGAGATGGAGATGGAGATGGAGATGGAGATGGAGATGGAGAAGGAGAAGGAGATGGAGATAGAGATATCCCTCCTTTAGAAAAGAGCAGGCCTCTCAGGGATACTAACCAAACACAGTAGAGTCTCAGTAAGACTAGGCATAAACCTTCATATCTAGACTGCAAGAGCCAACCCAGGAAGAGAAAAAGGGTCTCAAGAGCAGGCAAAAGGGTTAGAAAAATCCCCAACTCTCACTTTTCTGAGTCAAACAAGAATATCAAGTTACACAGCCATAACATATATGCAGAAGATCTAGGTAAGAGCAATATAAAAAGTTTAGGCAAGAAAAAGAAGACTTGTTTCTTAGTCTCTGTGAGCCCCAATGAGCACTGGCTACTTGATTATGTGAGCCATTTTCTCATAGTGTCTTCGATATTTCTGTCTCCTACAGTCCTTCTTTTCCCTCTTCATCAGTGTTCCCAACTTTTGCTTAATGTTTGCCTGGGGGTGTCTCTGCATCTACTCCCATCAGATACTATGTGAAGTTTCTCCAATGATGATTGGGCTGCACTGATCTATGAGTATAGCAGAATATTATTAGAAATCATGTCACTGGTGTTTTTCCAGTTGTGTTTGGTTTTATCCTAGGTCACTGGGTTACCCACCCTCTGGGTCTTGGCCCTCCAGGCAGTGTCAGGGTGGGGCTTCCCCTTGTGGTGTGAGTCTCAAGTTGGACCAGTCATTGGTTGGCTATGCTCACAGGTTCTTAGCCACCCTTACCCAGGCACATCTTGTAGGCTGGACAAATTGTATGATGAAGGTTTTGTGGCTGGGTTGATGTCCAAGTCCTACTACTGGAAACCTTGTCTTAATATATAAGATGACTGTTTAGTCTGTGTGTCCCGTCATTACTAGGAATCATTGATATGATTTCCCTTATATATTCCAGAAAGTTTCTACTACAATAGGTTTGCACATCACTCTCCAAAATTTGCCCAATTACAGTTGTCTTTCCCAGTACTCTCTCTGTTCACTGCTCTTCCTGTTTTCATCACTACCTGTCCCAAGTACACCAACAAAATCTATTCTATTTCTGCTTCCCAAGAAGATTCATGTGTCTCCCTCTCCTTTGATCCTCCTTGTTACTTAAGCCTCTCTGGTCTTTGGATTGTAGAATGATTATTCTTCACTTACCAGTTAATATCCACTTATAAATGACTATGTACAATGTTTGTCTTTCTGGATCTGGGTGGTATCACTCGGGATGATTTTTCCACTTCCATACATTTGCCTACAAATATTATGATGTCATTTTTAACAGCTTAGTAATACTTCTTATGTAAATTGCCACATTTTGCTTTTTATTTATTTATGATATTTACTTTACAACCCAAAACTTTTTTCCCTTTTTCTCTTCCTAGACACTCTCATCCATCCCCTCTCTTTTCCCACCCCATAATCTGTTCCTCCTCCTTTTCTGTTCAGGAATGGCAGGTATCCTATGGATATCAACAAAGCATGGTATATCAAGTTGAAGTAAGACTAAGCACCTCCCTATGTATTAATGCTGGGCAAGACCCAGTATGAGGAAGACTGTACCAAAAGCCAGTAAAAGAGTCAGGGACAGCACTCTGCTCCCACTGCTGCTCCCACAGAAGGATCAACTTGCACAACTGTAATATATATGCAGAGTGCCTAGGTCAGTCCCTTTCAGTCTCCCTGGATGGCAGTTTTGTCTTGGTGATCCCAGATTAGATGATTCTGTGTTTTTTTTATACCACATTTTCTTTATCCATTCTAAAATTGAGGCATATTTAGGTTGTTTCCATTTTCTGCCTGTCATGAATAAAGCTGCTATGAATATGGTTGAGCAAGTGTCCTTGTGGTAGGATAGTGCAATCTCTGGGTACAAGCCCAGGTGTGGTATAGCTGGCTCTTGAGGTAAATCAATTCCAGATTTTTAAGGAACCATTATGTTGATTTCAATAGTGATTGTACAAACATGCACTACCACCAGCAATGGAGGAGTGTTACTCTTGCTCCATATTCTTGAAAGCATAAGCTGTCACTTGTTTTGATCCTAGCCCTTCTGACAGGTGTAGGATAGAAACTCAAAGTTGTTTTGATTTGCATTTCTGTGATGGATAAGGATGTTGAATCTTTCTTAAAATGCTTCTCAGCCATTTGAGATTCCTTTGTTGAGAATTCTCAATATAGAGCTATACCCAACTTTTTATTTGGATTATTTGGTTTGTTGATGTATAATTTCATTAGTTCTTTTTTAAATGTATTTATTTCTTTATTAATTAATTAAAGATTTCTGTCTCTTCCCCACCATCCTCCTCCCCTTTCCCTCCCCCTCCCCCAATCAAGTCACCCTCCCTCATCATCCCAAAGAGCAATCCAAACTGCCTAGGCTCCCACAGAACCAATAGGTGCAGTAGGATCTTTTATTTTAAATATTTTATTCATTTTACATACCAACCACAGTTCCCTTCCCCTCCCCACTCCTCCTTTCTTGCCTCCAATGCACCCATCACCCAATCCCCAAAAATGGTAAGGCCTCCATGGAGAGTCAACAAATCCTGGCACACTAAGCTGAGGCAAGGACCAAGCATGCACATGTGCGCGTGTGCGCGCGCGCGCGCGCACACACACACACACACACACACACACACACACACACACACACACACCTTATTAAGGCTGAGCAAGTTATCCCAACATAGGGAATGGAATCCAAAAAGCCAGCTCATGCACCAGGGATAGATCCTGCTCCCACTTCCAGGGGATCCCACAAACAGACCAGCTACATAACTGTTGCCCATTTGCAGAAGGCCTACTTCAGTATCATTCACTCTCTACAACTGTAGGTCTAGACTCCATGAATTCCCAAGAGCTCAGGTCAGCTGTATATGGGGATTTCCCCATCGGATCTTGACAAGTCCCCCTGCCTATATACTCTTTCCTCCATTTCTTCTTCTAGACTCCCAGAACTCACCTTGGTGCTTGGCTGTGGATTTCTGCAACTGTTTCCATCAGTTACTAGATGAAGAGTCTATGATGACAGTTAGGGTGTTCATTAATCAGAACAGTTCAGGTACCCTTTCCGCTATTGCTAGGAGTCTTAGCTGGTGTCATCTTGTGGTTTCTTGGGAATTTCCCTAGCACCAGGTTTCTCCAGAAGCCCACAATGGGTCCCTTTATCAAGATACCGTTTTCAATGTTCTCCCACTCTATCCTTCCCCTGACTTGATTGTCCCATTCCCTTATGTTCTCATCCCCATTCCCTCCCTTCTATTGACATTCCACCCCAAGATCCCCCAGGTGATCTCATCTCTTTGACTTTCCAGGGCTATCCATATGCTTTTCTTAGTTGAGTTCTTAATATATTTTGAATATTAGCCCTATGTTGAATGTGGAATTGGCAGTTGTTGTCTCCCATGGTTGGTGTTCTTTGCCTTACAGAAGCATTTCAGTTTTATCGATTCCTACTTATTAATTAATGATCTTAGTGCATTGTCTATCAATCGTCTGTTCAAGATATTGTCTACTGTGCAATTGCATACAAGGCTATTACCTGCTTTCTCTTCTGTCTAGTTCAGTGTGTCTGGTTTTATGTTGAGGTCTTTGATCCACTAGATTTGAGTTTTATGCAGCATGATAGAGATGGATCTATTTGTATTCTTCTACAGTTCAAACAGCAAAATTTTGTTGAGGCTACTTTCTTTTTTCTGTTGTATATTTGCTTCTTTATCACTAATCAGGTATTCATAGGTGTGTAAATTTACATCTGTGTCTTCTATTTGATTACATTGATCAACCTGCCTATTTGTATGCCAATAGCACACAGTTTTTATTACAAACTTCAATTTCTTTATGCAGGTCTTAGTGCTCTGACCTTTTCTCTTAGCACTACTTTTGTTATGTCCCATAAATTTGAGTATGTTCTACATTCTTGGTCATAGAATTCTAGGAAGACTTTTTATTTTTCTTTATTCTGTCTTGACCCAGCAACCATTTAGTTGAGAGTATGTTTAGCTTACATGAATTTGTAGGCTTTTTCTTGCTTTTGTTGCTGTTGAAATCAAGCTTAAATCCAGGGTGGTCTAATAGGATGTTGCTTGATAACTGTTTTGTTATATGTAATTTCATTATGTTAAAGTTAAAGCCTTCCTTTTTATTTAAACAGAAATGGGGGAGTTTATGTGGGAGTCCCTTTTGTGTGCTGTGATTACCATTAATGAATAAACAAACTGTCTTGGCCTGTGGATAGGCTATAACTTAGCTAGGTGGGGAGAACTGGACTGAATGCTGGGAAAAAGAAGGATGGAGTCAGAGAAATGCCATGGAGTCTCCAGATTCAGACATGCTGAAACTTTGCTGTTAACACTGCCATGTGGCAATATACAGATTAATGGAGATGGGTTAAATTAAGATGTAAGAGTTAGCCAATAAGAAGCTAGAGCTAACAGGCCAAGCAATGACTTAATTAATACAGTTTCTATGTGAGTATTTCGGGTCTAAGCTAGCTGGGTAGCCAGGAACCAACAAGCAACCCTTCTTACTACATAAAATGATTTATCTGTTGGTGAGAGTATGATGTTGATGTCTCTTATTATTAAAATGCAAGAGTTGATATATGATTTAAGCTTCAGTAATGGTTTATGTACAAACATGAATGTCCTTGTTTTCAGGGCATAGGTGTTAAGAATTAAAACATCATCATGATAAATATTTTCCTTTGATGAATATGAAGCATGCTTCCTTGTCTCCTTTGATTAATTTTTGTGTGAAGACTATTTTGTAAGATACTAGAATCACTATACCAGTTTGATTCTTAGGTACATATGCTTGGAAGATCTCTTTTAAACCATTTAGTCTGAGATAATATCAATCTTTGATATTGAGGTGTGTTTCTTGATTGTAGCTGAATTATGGATACTGTGTTCACATCCACTCTTTTATTCTATGTCTTTTTGTTGGGAGATAGAGTGCATTGATATTAAGGGATGTCAATGATAAATGATTGTTAATTTCTGTAAATTTTTTGTTTAGATATTGTTGTTGTTGATAGTGGTTATTGTGGCAATGGTGGCAGTGATGGTGGTGGTGGTAGTGTGTGTGTGTGTGTGTGAGTGTGTGTTCCTTTTTGTTTTGTTGATGTGAGTTTATTTTCTGTATTTTCATGGGTGCAGTTAACATACTTGGTTGGTAGTTTTCTTTCTACTATCTTCTGTAGGTTTAGACTTAAAGATAGATATAGTTTGAGCTTAACTTTATCATAGAATGTCTTTATTTTCATCTATAGTGATTGATTGATTTGCTTACTTGGTATAAAAGGCTAGGCTGGAAGCTGTAGTTTTTAGAGTCTACAGAACATGTGTCCTTGTCCTTTGTTTTTTAGCAACTCCATTGAAAAGGTAGATTTAATTCTAATAGGTCTAGTTTTATATGTTATTTCTTTTTTACCCTTGCAGCTTTTCATATTCTTTCATTGTTCTGAATGTTTATTATTTTAATTATTACATGACAAGGGGAGTTTCCTGTTGTGGGAATTTGGTCATCCGTCTGATAATCAATGGAATGGAATGTGTTGGCCTGATGGGTGTGGTCTTCTTTAGGGATACATGACGCTTTAAGCATAAAGAGATGAGGGCTGCATGTCTCTCTCTCTCTCTCTCTCTCTCTCTCTCTCTCTCTCTCTCTCTCTCTCTCTCNCCAATCAAGTCCCCCCCCCTCATCATCCCAAAGAGCAATCCAAACTGCCTAGGCTCCCACAGAACCAATAGGTGCAGTAGGATCTTTTATTTTAAATATTTTATTCATTTTACATACCAACCACAGTTCCCTTCCCCTCCCCACTCCTCCTTTCTTGCCTCCAATGCACCCATCACCCAATCCCCAAAAATGGTAAGGCCTCCATGGAGAGTCAACAAATCCTGGCACACTAAGCTGAGGCAAGGACCAAGCATGCACATGTGCGCGTGTGCGCGCGCGCGCGCGCACACACACACACACACACACACACACACACACACACACACACACACCTTATTAAGGCTGAGCAAGTTATCCCAACATAGGGAATGGAATCCAAAAAGCCAGCTCATGCACCAGGGATAGATCCTGCTCCCACTTCCAGGGGATCCCACAAACAGACCAGCTACATAACTGTTGCCCATTTGCAGAAGGCCTACTTCAGTATCATTCACTCTCTACAACTGTAGGTCTAGACTCCATGAATTCCCAAGAGCTCAGGTCAGCTGTATATGGGGATTTCCCCATCGGATCTTGACAAGTCCCCCTGCCTATATACTCTTTCCTCCATTTCTTCTTCTAGACTCCCAGAACTCACCTTGGTGCTTGGCTGTGGATTTCTGCAACTGTTTCCATCAGTTACTAGATGAAGAGTCTATGATGACAGTTAGGGTGTTCATTAATCAGAACAGTTCAGGTACCCTTTCCGCTATTGCTAGGAGTCTTAGCTGGTGTCATCTTGTGGTTTCTTGGGAATTTCCCTAGCACCAGGTTTCTCCAGAAGCCCACAATGGGTCCCTTTATCAAGATACCGTTTTCAATGTTCTCCCACTCTATCCTTCCCCTGACTTGATTGTCCCATTCCCTTATGTTCTCATCCCCATTCCCTCCCTTCTATTGACATTCCACCCCAAGATCCCCCAGGTGATCTCATCTCTTTGACTTTCCAGGGCTATCCATATGCTTTTCTTAGTTGAGTTCTTAATATATTTTGAATATTAGCCCTATGTTGAATGTGGAATTGGCAGTTGTTGTCTCCCATGGTTGGTGTTCTTTGCCTTACAGAAGCATTTCAGTTTTATCGATTCCTACTTATTAATTAATGATCTTAGTGCATTGTCTATCAATCGTCTGTTCAAGATATTGTCTACTGTGCAATTGCATACAAGGCTATTACCTGCTTTCTCTTCTGTCTAGTTCAGTGTGTCTGGTTTTATGTTGAGGTCTTTGATCCACTAGATTTGAGTTTTATGCAGCATGATAGAGATGGATCTATTTGTATTCTTCTACAGTTCAAACAGCAAAATTTTGTTGAGGCTACTTTCTTTTTTCTGTTGTATATTTGCTTCTTTATCACTAATCAGGTATTCATAGGTGTGTAAATTTACATCTGTGTCTTCTATTTGATTACATTGATCAACCTGCCTATTTGTATGCCAATAGCACACAGTTTTTATTACAAACTTCAATTTCTTTATGCAGGTCTTAGTGCTCTGACCTTTTCTCTTAGCACTACTTTTGTTATGTCCCATAAATTTGAGTATGTTCTACATTCTTGGTCATAGAATTCTAGGAAGACTTTTTATTTTTCTTTATTCTGTCTTGACCCAGCAACCATTTAGTTGAGAGTATGTTTAGCTTACATGAATTTGTAGGCTTTTTCTTGCTTTTGTTGCTGTTGAAATCAAGCTTAAATCCAGGGTGGTCTAATAGGATGTTGCTTGATAACTGTTTTGTTATATGTAATTTCATTATGTTAAAGTTAAAGCCTTCCTTTTTATTTAAACAGAAATGGGGGAGTTTATGTGGGAGTCCCTTTTGTGTGCTGTGATTACCATTAATGAATAAACAAACTGTCTTGGCCTGTGGATAGGCTATAACTTAGCTAGGTGGGGAGAACTGGACTGAATGCTGGGAAAAAGAAGGATGGAGTCAGAGAAATGCCATGGAGTCTCCAGATTCAGACATGCTGAAACTTTGCTGTTAACACTGCCATGTGGCAATATACAGATTAATGGAGATGGGTTAAATTAAGATGTAAGAGTTAGCCAATAAGAAGCTAGAGCTAACAGGCCAAGCAATGACTTAATTAATACAGTTTCTATGTGAGTATTTCGGGTCTAAGCTAGCTGGGTAGCCAGGAACCAACAAGCAACCCTTCTTACTACATAAAATGATTTATCTGTTGGTGAGAGTATGATGTTGATGTCTCTTATTATTAAAATGCAAGAGTTGATATATGATTTAAGCTTCAGTAATGGTTTATGTACAAACATGAATGTCCTTGTTTTCAGGGCATAGGTGTTAAGAATTAAAACATCATCATGATAAATATTTTCCTTTGATGAATATGAAGCATGCTTCCTTGTCTCCTTTGATTAATTTTTGTGTGAAGACTATTTTGTAAGATACTAGAATCACTATACCAGTTTGATTCTTAGGTACATATGCTTGGAAGATCTCTTTTAAACCATTTAGTCTGAGATAATATCAATCTTTGATATTGAGGTGTGTTTCTTGATTGTAGCTGAATTATGGATACTGTGTTCACATCCACTCTTTTATTCTATGTCTTTTTGTTGGGAGATAGAGTGCATTGATATTAAGGGATGTCAATGATAAATGATTGTTAATTTCTGTAAATTTTTTGTTTAGATATTGTTGTTGTTGATAGTGGTTATTGTGGCAATGGTGGCAGTGATGGTGGTGGTGGTAGTGTGTGTGTGTGTGTGTGAGTGTGTGTTCCTTTTTGTTTTGTTGATGTGAGTTTATTTTCTGTATTTTCATGGGTGCAGTTAACATACTTGGTTGGTAGTTTTCTTTCTACTATCTTCTGTAGGTTTAGACTTAAAGATAGATATAGTTTGAGCTTAACTTTATCATAGAATGTCTTTATTTTCATCTATAGTGATTGATTGATTTGCTTACTTGGTATAAAAGGCTAGGCTGGAAGCTGTAGTTTTTAGAGTCTACAGAACATGTGTCCTTGTCCTTTGTTTTTTAGCAACTCCATTGAAAAGGTAGATTTAATTCTAATAGGTCTAGTTTTATATGTTATTTCTTTTTTACCCTTGCAGCTTTTCATATTCTTTCATTGTTCTGAATGTTTATTATTTTAATTATTACATGACAAGGGGAGTTTCCTGTTGTGGGAATTTGGTCATCCGTCTGATAATCAATGGAATGGAATGTGTTGGCCTGATGGGTGTGGTCTTCTTTAGGGATACATGACGCTTTAAGCATAAAGAGATGAGGGCTGCATGTCTCTCTCTCTCTCTCTCTCTCTCTCTCTCTCTCTCTCTCTCTCTCTCTCTCTCTCTCTCTTGGATGTGAAAAGTTTCCTGATTACATGGCTTGGTGACCTTGTCTGTAGCTTTCCCCATCCTTCTCTTGTAGATGAAAAAGCAACAGTGCACCTTTATTCTGTATTTGTGAGTGTGCTATTTCATCCACAAATAAATAAATCCTGATCCAAGATTTCTGTAGATTATCTGGTGTTCAACATGGGATGCCATTTGTAAATGGAGGATTTTTGTCCTACCACATTCCACAATTACTTTTAAATAATCACTCAGAGGCTCATATTAATTATAAGCAAACACTTATAATATAAGTAAACTGAGCAAATGGCTCAGGCTTATTACTAACTAGCTCTTATACTTAAATGTTGAAATAAGGAGCGGCGGCGGGGCTGCGTCCCCAACACCCCGGCCGCTTGGCTAGCTCATGCCCGAAATAACAACACACAAACTGTATTCATTTAAGGACTGCTTGGCCCATGAACTCTAACCCTTACAGGCTAATTCTCGCACCTGGACTAGCCCATTTCTAATAATGTGTGTAAGCACCCCAAGGTGCGCTTACCAGGAAGATTCTAGCCTATGTCCATCTTCATCGCGTGTGCCTCAGAGAGCAGAGCTATGGCGTCTACCCGGGAGAGCTGAGCATGGCGTCTCTGCCCCAGAGCAGAGCAGAGTCTGACCTCACTTCCTCTTTCGCCCAGCATCCTATTCTGTCCACTCCTCCCACCAATGCTCTAACCTATGAGGCCAAGCAGTGTGTTTATTACTTAACCAATGAAATCAACAGATTGATATATGACACTCCCACATCACTTAAATTAACAGAATTCTATTCATCTATATATCATGACATGTGCTATGACTTACTGGTGGTGCTCTGCCATGTTTTTCTTTTCCTCTGCCCTTCTTTTTTCCCTATATTGACTTTGGCTTACTTTCCTAGCTATAGCCTAGCTATAGGCTAATTCAGCTTTATTTTTTTCAACCAATGAGACCATAGAGATGGACACCAATTTTCTTCCTAGTCCAATCTATTTGGTTTTATATAAGCTTTTTGTACCTATATAAGAATCTCCTTTTTAGGTTAGGAAACTTTTCTTCTATGATATTGTTGAAAATATTTTCTGGGTCTTTGAGCTGGGGTAATTCGTCTACTTTTATTACTATTATTCTTAGGCTTGGTCTTTTCATAGTGTCCCATATTTCCTGGATGTTTTACATTAACAATCATTTTATTCAACATTTCTTTTTACTTAAGTTTTCTTTTATTTTATTATATCTTCAATACCTGAAAATTTTTCCTTTCATCTCTTGTAGTCTGCTGATGATGCTTGTATCTCTAGTTCCTGTTCACTTACTCCATTTTCCCTTTCTAGAATTCTCTCAGTTTGCATTTTCTTTATTAATTCTATTTTCACTCTCAGGGTCTTGAACAATTTTGTTTCCTCAACTGCCTTTTTTTTTGTTTTTAAATAAAGATTTAGTCTCTTGTTTTTGAAAGGACTTTTATCATCTTCATAAAGTTGGTTTTAATTGTGCTTCCCCTGTATTGCAACAGTCAGCTCTTGCTATGGTAGGATAGTTGGGATCTGGTGGTAAAATATTGACCTGTTGTTGATTGTGTTCATAAGATGGTCTCTAGGTGTCTGAGGTAATTATAGGTCTAGGTGGCAGTGGATTTTGTCTATGGTATCTGAACCAAAGAAGTTGAGAGAATTCAGTTGGTGAGCAGCCTACCTGTTCTTCTGACTTGTGTGGCATGCACTTCAGCTCAATATTTCTTAATTTAGCTCATAATATTATTACTATTGTCTACTTAGCATTATTCAGAAATATGCATGATATTTAATCTACTTTTGAATATAAAGAGTATACCAATATTATAATTAAAAGGGAAAATTAGCACAGATAAAATGAACATAAAGTACATATTCATACATCTATAAAATGTTGATTAATTTAAAAAATGTTAACAATATAAAAATAGCAATGTATACTTCCAAAAGTTATATGAGTACAGTCTTTGCAAATTGAGACCATTTATTGCCCCTCTTTTTTGAGGGTTGAATGTGTTATTCTGAGACATTACCTTAATTTATGTTTTATGTAAATAACCTATGATTGTGTAAACTTTTTCTTGCATGAAGTCCTAAATTGAGAGGCCCTCAGATTTTCAGACTGTTCCTTTCCTCCCGATATCCTATAATGCCACATATTGTATGTAGTTGAATGGTCTGTATAATCAGTAATCATCATAAATGAGACCCTGGGCAGCTAATATGGACCAAAGATGAACAACACAAAAGGTCAAAGGCTCAAGTGGAGGAACTGGCTATATCTGAGAAGTCCAATTTCAGTTCCCAGAGATTCACTTACATTTCTATAATGAAAATTTGTTAAAGATTATTAAAACTGGCCTTTAGTGTGCAACACTATGAATTCTCAGCATTTCCCAAATATTTGTTTCTGGAATCCTCATAAGAGGCCCATTAACTTGTGAAGAAAAATCAAAACTTTTTTTCTCTATTCATTACCCAACAGTTACCTAATGTGAAGAGAATGTATGATTTCTCACACACCATTCAATACCTATAATTACATTCAATTTTCATATTATTTAACTGGAATTAAGGTCAGATCCTAAACATTCAGGACTTACTGCAACTATAATTTCAGCCACCTCCAAATGCTAATCATAGATGGAAACTTCTGAGACTTCTGATTCACCAGCTGCGGATCACAAGTTCCTACAGTGCCCTTCTAGTATTAAATTACTTGATAACTAGCTCATAAAATTCAGGAACGCCATCTACTTATTGATTACTGGTTGATTAGAAAAGATGCCACTAAGAGAACCTATGAACAGCTAGGTGGAAAGGACATGGGCAAGAGCAGCGAAAGCAAAGGGATCATCCTTTTCCCTCCTGGACCATCCTCCAGGAACCACTTCTCTTAAGTAGGATAGACTCAGTAAGCCCTTATTTTCATTGAGTTTTTTTTTTTTCACAGACATGGGAGATTAAATATGTGGCCATTGATGATTAACTCAATCTTTAGCCCTTCTCGTTTGCAGAGGTCAAGAAGCAGTCTTATTTCCTGGCTGTTTCCTTGGCAGCCAGTCCCCATTTTGAGACATCAGGAAGCTCTTTATCTCAGGTATCTCTTTAGTACATAATGTCTCTTACCACTTTGGAGAGTGCAGAGGTTTTAGAAGCTGTACGCCAGAAATAGGAGGATGATCAAGTATGCATTATTTTTTTTACTAAAAAATCATGCTATCTCAGAGGAGAATAGGTTCAGTTTTATCTTTAATAAATTATAAACTAAAACAAAGCAAGTGATTTGCCTAAGGTTACTCAACTAGAAAATGGAACTGTTTGTTTTGAAATTGAGGTTGTGTGATGAACCTCTTTCCCTTTTTGATAGTTCTTGGAATGTAGGAAATCAGGCTGATGGAGATTTCTATACTCTGATGTAGCGCCTGCACTATGGGACAATATTTGAGCCAGGAACTAAGCTGGAGACTTAAAAACACAAGCACAAAGACAGGCAGAGACACGGGGATATGTTTATCAAGGTGATTCTTGATACAAGATTGCCAAGTTTATTGTGCTCCAGGGATGCTTATACAGGGATCCTTAACTGATAGCCATGCCCCAGCTCTTGGGATCTTTCAGATGCAGGACTTGTCAGAACCCACTCCCCTGACATCAAGGTCTTTTGCTCAGAGCCGCTGCAAACACAGGGATACAAGCTGTTTTGCTCAGAGCAGCTGCAATCAAGGTTTTTTTTTTTTTTTTTTTTTTTTTTTTTTTTTTTTTTTTTTTTTTTTTNTTTTTTTACAGGAAATTCAGGGTCTGGGGTCCACAGTCTCCAGCATATCCCCATTTTATATATAATTAGACCAATGTCCTTAACTGATCTGGGTGTGGCACAAATATGATGGCAATAAGTTGGAAAAATGCCCTAGCAAACATAGTCATTGTCCAAAGTCTCTTGGCTGGGATGGCTCAGCATCAGCTGATTAGCAGCAGCCATCCTCCTGCCTCTGGCTCAGCAAATTCTGCAGGAAAGTCTGCTGCTCACTGCAAACTCCTGGGCCCCTCTTGTGTCACTAACTCTTGGGCAAGCAGAACCAGGGAACTGCTGCCTTCTCACGCTGCATCTGGACCTGCAGCCCCAGCAGGGTCTGAGAGGCTTTGGCCTTCCCCAGCTCCTGCACTTGCCACCGTGGTCACCAATGCTCCTGGCGCCACTGCCCTGGCTCCACCATGCCAGGCACCTACTGGGCCCAGTCACCATGTCTCCCCACCGCTGCTGCCACCTTTTGGGTCTCTCTGCAAGCGGCACCTCCAGGAATCAGGCTTGTGTTAGGGAATCACAGAAGGGGCCTGAGCTCCCTCTGCTCCTTGGGCCCACAATGGCAGACAGGCTCCCAAGCTGAACAACGTATCTCTGGGGGTATTCACGGTGAGGCTTGTGGGGGGGGTGTTCTTGATCCACAACAAATCCCTAGATTCAAACCCCAAAGTCAAGATACCTTTATGCTGGTTTATCTTTGCAGCCCATACAATAAAATGTCTCTTCTGTGTATATATTACTTTTTGTATATATTACTTAAAAAAGAAAACTTTCTTTAATCCAGTGTCCTACTTCTCTAAAAGAACCATCAATTGACCGGTCAATACATGAACAGAATTACTCACAGCCATCTTCCATCTACCCTCCTCATCAATCTCTCCGTCGCTTGCTGCTGGCCAGCCTTCCAAGGGTGATCTTGCGACTCTCCCAAATTCCCGATCTCGCTGAGGTCTTCCACCTGTAAAACTACACAGGTTCCCTTCCAAGCTCTACTGGCTACATGCTACGGGAATTAGGCAGGGAATTTAAAACACATAAACACAGACAGAGGCAGAGAGACAGACTGGGATACAAGAATGCCAAGTTTATTGTGCTCCAGGGACGCTTATAGAGGCTCCTTAACTGATAGCCATGCCCCAGCTCTTGGGATCTTTCTGCTACAGGCCTCATCAGAAACAACTCCCCTGCCAACAGGGTCTAGTGCTCAGAGCAGCTGCAAACACAGGAAAACAAGTTGTTTTGCTCAAAGCAGCTGTAAGCAAGTTGTTTACAGGAAATTCAGGGTCTGGGGGTCCACAGTCTCCAACAATCTGATACTACACATTCTGCTGATCCTCCATTCTGTGTAGAAGTATGGGTAGACTATTCTTCCCCTACATCAAAAATACAGCTGTCAAATGACAAGCACTTATAGGAAATATCAAACTTTAAATGTCTAATATAATTCATATTACATCACATGACTTGGCATATCAAGCAGTTGTAGAATGTTAGAAATTAGCATAATAGATGACTCAGAATCACAGAGTGACAGGCTGCCATTCTAACTCTGCCAAGTTTTTGTTGATAATGGTGAAACCTGGAAATTTTCATTTTCTGGTATAACACATTGCCAACAAATTGACATTTCCTGTGTGGTTTCCCCGTGGGAAAGGCAGAGTTGTGTTTAGCCCAACCTGATAGTTTTGTAATGGAAATTCAAGAAGTGATAAAACCTACACGCCTAAATAATATTGCTCTAAAGTATTTTAACATTGCTGAAAAGTCACCTCCAGTTGATGATTGTTAATTTAGAGGAGTGCAAATCTTGTCTCCTATTGTAAAAACTAAAATTTCATGGATAGTTCTCTTCACTTTTGAAGTCTATCTGTTTTGAGAATAGTAACTTATAACCCACAATGCCAAGTAAAGGTCCATGAATATCAAAATATGATACTTATTATCCAAAATAGTTTTCTCTTAGAGATTATGTAGCCAGGTCTCTCACAGAACCTAAGAATTGTGTATCCATGCACCATTTCCAGGTTTTAGGAGTAATCCCTCCAAATAAAAAAAAAAATGTTATGGATAACTGTAGAAGAGTTTGCTACCTTAGTGCTTAGAAACTATTACTTTGGTGTTAGGAATTCACCAAAAGAAAAAGATTTATCACATAAAATACTAGTGAGACCAGTGCCTATAATTCCACAGTTGCCTTCCCAGTCAGTATTGTTCCTTTGCCCAGAAGTAGACTATGAATTTATTGTTTGAGACATCTAGAGATCATTGACCAGACTGGTGGGTATGTCTTCCTCTGTCTCTGTCCCTGTCTCTGTTTCTTTGTCTCTCTTTGTCTATCATCTGTCTTTGTCTCTTTCTGTAGCTGTCTTCTATTTTACCATCATCTTGTTCTACTTTCCAGGAGCCTGGATTAAAGTATTAAAGGTGCATATCAACAAACACAGCTTTATACATATCAGTTCCACAAAATAGGTTTCAAATAGTCCCAGATTCTTGTTTTTTTTTTTTTTTGAATGTGTGTGTGTGTGTGTGTGTGTGTGTGTGTGTGTGTGTGTGTGATATTTAAGGAAATTATGTGCAGGAATGTTCAGGACTTGAGCTGACTTCTGCTTTGATGTTTCACAGACATGGGGTATTTTTTACTCACAGAGTGCTTTCAAATTCAGTGTTTTCTTTGGTTTCCACAGCAACAAACTTTTTATTTGCAAATTCTCTCAATTACAAAAACAAGAAGCCTAATTTTTGTCTTTTTTTTCTGTGTTAGAGATATTAGAAAATGCCAGTGTTATACGTAATTTGAGGCAAGACAGTTTTCTAGCAAATAATACCCTCAAGTAAAATGCATTTCTTGTGCCCATGACTTTTTATTTCCCATAAATACAGCGTCCAAGTTTCATGACTGTTTATTTTTCCTGGTCTTTGAATTGAAATCCATGTTCTACCATCAACTGTTCAGATAGTCCTGCTTGGATGTCCTGAACCATATTCAGACTGTTGCATCTGTCTTGGTCTCTTAGATGAACTGGCCTGAAAATAAGGCATCAGAACAACCAGTCAGGCTCAGAATCTCAAGTTTCTGTCTTTACAAGTGATGATCCATTCCAATGCCATTCTCAGTTCCCTCTGTCTCTTAAGTAGATTCACGGATCTCTGGACCCTTATCTATTCCCCAGTCCTATTTACTCATAGTAAATATCGCAACAATTAGTCCTCATTAAATGGTTATTCAAGCCTTACTCTCAAAGGTGATGGTGCCTGAGTATCCTTTGAAGGAATGCTGTACCTGTCATCTCGGGGAAAGTCACTACTTGTTAGTTAAAATTGTCAGCTTTATGATTCAGCAAAATAAATAAGACATTTCCCCTAAGGTAATGGCTTTTTTTTTTTTCACTTTGTGGAAACTGCAGGGACTCCTGTTATCAGGATATAACCAAAGTCTAATGGTGCCACTTATTGTGCCTAGTGAAAGTCCCAAGGATGTGATTATCTCTTAATAACTGGAAAGCTGGTTATGCCGCTCGTTGTAGTGTTTACTTTGAGTGTGTGTGGGGGAACCTATTAGTGATCTCTGTGGTTGATATTATTCATTGTGATATGGTAAAATAGTCAAGTTACCATTTGTTTGCTTGTAGCTAGACAGCATGATTAGAAATCCATTCCACTTCCCACTAAAAATGAATTGAAATATAATCTCTTGCTTAGTATTAGTTTAAAAACTCTGTTGTTAATGGTGAATTATATCAAGCAAAGCTAATAGAAATTCCAGAAATGCACATGGATAATTTAATGTCTGCATGACCTTTACCTCCCAGGGAGAATTCAGGTTGGATTTTTAACTACCTGTGAAGGAAGTAAATACCCGTGTGAAAAGCCTGCTGATTCAGTGGTAGAAAATGCCATCAATAACCTAAGCAAAAGAGGGTAACACAGTAGAAGACCTTTAAATAAAATGCCCTTTTAGAGTATGAATGGATATTGAATGGCAACCTTTTATTTTTCTCCTTCATTCTGCCCATTCATGCTCCAGTTATATTAATAACAATAGTATCATTTATTAAACACTTGCTCAGGCCATAGTGTTTGCATATCTTCTCCCAAATGTCTTCACAAGGAGCCTTCAAGGTTGTTAATCTTGGTCCATTTGGCACTTAAAGAAACTGAGATTGTAAGAGATTATACAAAATTGGTTGTATTCATGAAGCAATTCCTTACTGAAGCTTAGATTTAAATATGTCTTCACCACTCATTCTATTCAGTGTCTAAAGACATACTATATAGGGGAATTAGGCACAAGTACAGGAGATTTGCATCTGATGTTGATATTATTTTCTTACATTGTCAAGTAAATGTGTGTCTGACCCCACTGAGAGAGAGAGAGTGCCGTCTTACATGCTGTCTTTGCAAACTAAATCCAATCTGGTCTTTGAACATGTCATTTGGAATTACTTTCATGTTGTACCTGTCACCTAAGAAGGGCTGCTTTGAGTCTGAATATACAGCCAGCATATGTTTTTGCTTCTGAGCCATTTGGAAGGGGTCTGGATCTGGATATTTCCCTCCCTAGAATAACATCATCCAGTCTGACTCAGTCTTGCCAGTTGTTGCTTCTTTTTGTTCTAGCTGTGAGGTTCTGTAGTTATATGGGGGGGATTATGGAGGGTTTTATGATATAATGTAACTGTCTGGTGCATTTATGCTGACACCTATATGCAAAGCCTATTCAGTCATTCTCAAAAGAGTTCATTAATTAATTCAATTGTTTACCTCTCATCTATTTCTTGTCTGTTTTTATTTGATTAGGCTTGTTTTTGTTTGTTTGCTTTATTTTGGTTTTGGATCAGAGCCTCATTTTGCAGAATGGCCTCTAATTTGCTATTTAGTTGGGAATACCATTAAACTTCTTTTTCTCTTGTGTCTGCTCTCATGTATTGGTATTATGGGTATGTGCCATTGAGTTCTGCTTATGCAGTGTGGAGGGCCAAACCCTAGGTTTCATGTAAGTAAGGCAAGCACTTGGCAAACTGAGCCTTGTCCCAAACACATTTTCCCAGATGACTGTTTCTGTTTGTGGTTAAAAAATAATTATAACTAAAGTTCAATCACTTAAAAGTTAACAGGTTAAAGTATGGACATGAAACTGGAAAATGATACATTTTCTCTAATTTTAGTGATAACTGGTAAAGCTAGGATTTACTTGTATACTGTGAACTGAGTACTCCACCTGAATGTCTCAGTCTTTCCTGAATTTCATAACTCTATACAGTAGAAATGTCAATATGAAGCTACTTTTAAGCCTAAGAAATCGGCACTTAATAAATATGAAGGGATATCAACTCTTTCTTCTCCTCCATTTGCAATTGGCCAATCCAGTATAACAAATGCAATTCCTTTCATATANATAAATTCTGTTCTGTGTCTCAAAGAATTTACAAAGGTGTATATCTTTCCTGCTTCAGCTCTGGCCATGCTGGCACTTGTGAGTTGGAAAGTTATACTTAAATCACTCTTTCTAATGTGAATAAGCTATTCAATGTTTTTTACAATGAGGCCTAAATAAACAATTATTGGTTGTTAGTGAGAGACTTCTCAGCACCTATTTTAGCATCATAGGAAGTGTCCTTGGAAGAGCAGAACATACAAAAACACACTGAAGAAGTCAAACTCATTCTTAAAACATATCCCTTTGTCTCCAGTTGTGAGTTGGAGCCATTAATGCCCCCAGCACACTTAAGGAGCACCTGTTTTATGCCAGGTTGTATTACTTCAAACTAATAAATGGGACGACAAGATCCATATTTCCCCATTGTAAAAAGTAGGGCTTGGTGACAATGGTGAACACTGTGGCAGGAACATATACCAAATAAAGCAAGTGTCTGAAAAGTATAAAACACATTATGTGTGGTCCTGAAATGCTAGGATTTCAGTAGAAGAATTTTTCGAAAAAGTACTCCTTTATAATTTAGCTACCTTTGAAGATTTCTTCCTTTGCTTTGTATAGATAGTTTGGCACGTTAGTAGTTTCATTTTGACAGCAAACCATATGACATCAAAGATTCTGTTTTTTTTTTTTCATTAGTAAATATCCTCTGAATTACAAAATGAAAGCAAGGCTTCTGGAGAGATGGCTCAGTCAATAAACTTCTGTTGCAAAAACAGAAACCTGATTTTAGATACACATACAGATGAAATGTAAAATAGACAGTGCATGGTGGACCTATAGGCAAGCTGAATCTTGGGACCCACTGGCAAGTGGGTTTAATTACTTGTAAAGTTCAAGGCCAATATGAAAATCCATCAAGAAAGAAAGAAAGAAAGAAAGAAAGAAAGAAAGAAAGAAAGAAAGAAAGAAAGAAAGAAAGAAAGAGAGAGAGAAGGGAGGGATGGAGGGAGGAAGAAAGGAAGGAAGAATATGTAAATGGAACCAGAGAAATGAGTCCTGGGGTTGTCCTCTGGCTTCCAATCAAGCACACACATGAATACCTGTACATTCTCATACATACAGACCTCACACATGAACATGCAAACTTATAGCAGGAAAAGAAAATAAATATGAGAGCTATTAGCTTATAGCTGGCTACAGCTAATGTTGTTCACCTAGGAAAACTGGTAAATAAACATTCCCTCTCAGGAAAGATGGTACACACTCACACACACACACACACACACACACACACACACACACACACATTAACTTTGTGGAGGATTTTTTTAGCTGATTTCTGGTTATTACTTTTCCATATTATCATTATTTTTAGGCACAATCCAGGGATCTCTTCCTTATCCTCTGACATTCACTTGTATTGTATAAAGCTTTGAACTTGATAATAAGAAGTGCTAGAGAAACGCATGGCAAGCAAAATGATAGCCACCTAATAACAGGAAACTACAAAACACCTGACCTTAAATATTCTTGGCTTTACAAAGCAGGTGATATGGCTGCTCCTCATATTGCTCACACCCTAATTTCAAAGCCTCATTTCTCGTGGGCTCAGGAGTAATTATATGATGTATTTCATCTCTAGTATTCTCTAGGGTCTTCTTTCTCTCATATTCTCAACAAAAATGTCAAGAATTCCTACCTGATATACCCCACGTTCTCAGTGTTCCCATTCAGATTCTGTAAAAGAATCATATTGGCTTAGTGTGAAATTCATATTAGTTAACTGTAGCCAATTAAAATGTAACATACATTGTAGGGGAAAGGTCTTTCCCTGATACAGATGCAAACCTTCATGAGATCAATCTCAAATCATTCTTCTCACCTTTCTTTTTTTCAAAGTTTTTTTCTTAAATTACGTTCATCCTTCTCTTGTGATCTCGTGTATCCTACCTGTGTGTATGTCTGTGTTTGTATGTACTACAGAATACAAATGGAAGCTAGAAGGAAACCTATAAAAGTGAGTTCTCTCTGTTGTCAGTGTGCATCCCAGATGACAACACTCAAGTTTTCAGGCATAACAGTAAGCTAATTACATAAGGTTTTTCTCTTGTGTGTGAAGCCACCCAGGACATAGGTGACTTACCGTGGCTTGGAGAATACTTCAAATAGCAAACTTCAGAGGGTTCCTATGATATCTAATATATGATAGGCAAGTATTTTAATCCAGGTTCTCTAAGGTTGTCCTCACTTTGCATTTTGTAGGTGAAGTTTCTCATTCACAATGCTATGAATAAATAGTTGCCAAAGTGACCACCATTTCTAGTGGCTAATGGACTAGTGTTTACTGCATGCCTAACTTGACTGGTCCTGCTTAATGATTGAACTGAGAATTAAAATAGTCCTGCTTTGTCGTTGCTTTGTTTTAAAATAGGGTCTTATGTTTCCCAAGCTGACCTCAGATAATTATAGCTAAAGATGATATTGAACTTCTCACCCTCTTATTTTCCCCTCCAAAAAGCCTGTATTAGAGACATGCACTACTATGCTAGACTTAAATATTTCTGCCTCAACCCTAGGGCTTCTCCATGGAAGGCAGCTGTTCTAGCAGCTGTGCACCTTCTACAACACAGAAGTAATTCCTCTGGGGTTATTATGTAACTCTGTCTCATGCATAGATGAAATTGGGGGTTTTATCACCAAAGAATTGTGAAAGATCTCATGGTTAATAAACAACTGAATTACTATATCATGCTAATAATGTATCCAAGAATCCAGACATTTAAAGAGAATATTTTAATATAAACATACTTCAACATTTTAAGTATTTATTTTTATCAGATGGGATAAATTTATTCCCCACTTTGTTTTCATTTCTATAAAGGTACATGTGTATATATGTAAATAGGTACATGTATATATGTAAATGTGATGTCTTTAGTAATACTTAAAATAATTTTGGCCAATGTGTGCAGGGATTTTGAGAATATAAGTGATTCTTCTGTTATTGGTTAACAGTTCCAAAGTTGAAATGGTTCTGAAGCTGTAAACAACGTGGAGCTTCAGGGCCATATTAGAGGCTATCCTTAGTGTAAGAAGATTAAATCAAATTTCAATTAAATACTGAATATTTGTAGACAACTCATACAGCTGGTGACTGACCATACTGAAATATAACAGATGGCGATGTACTTGTGATTCAGCTAACTTGAATATAGTAGATTTTTTTTCCTATTCCATAAGTAACATTTTGTTATATGTGGCATAATCATATGTGTAATGTTATAAATTGAAATCTGTAGAAAAGAATAGGGATAATGTTACACTCTACATGTATTAAAAGTATCAGGAGCAAGGTTTTGATCCTTATTTTCTTAGAAAAGTGTTAAGTTCAGAAATAAATTATATTGCAAACTAGTAGGTGACACTAGTAGATTTAATTGATGACATATTTATAGTCGATTTAAAATGCATTGTTTTTATCTCAATTAATTATAATATATTTAAATATGTCAGTATACAGTTGGGTTAAGTAATATTTTGTACAGGGACACAGATTGGAATGGAGGACCTATGATAAAGCCACCGCTGCGATGCCCCCCCAACACACACACACACACACACACACACACACACACACACACATAATCAATGTTGTTTCACTGAAGATTGCTTGAGGCTGCAGGGCAAATTAGCTAAATTGTGAGATAACTAGTTAAACTGAAGTCATCTGATTGGTTGAATGACTAGCCTGTAGGTATTATGTTCCTTTCTATGTTATACTCTATAAATGCTGCTGATTGTACAGCTGGTTACAAGTATCAAAAGCTTATCTAGTTCTAGAAGAAGTCATATACAAGAATAGGTTTGCTTGATTTATTATGATCAACTCTATTGGACTTAATAATAGCAGAGAGTTTTCTTCTTAACCTTTATACATCTGAAGGTATTTTTGAGTGGCTACACCCTCTCTTAATAGAAAATACTATATATATATATATACATATTATGTGTATACATGTGTTTACTGTCAATTACAGTGAATGAAACAGACAGTATAAACACTTTACTTAGAAACGAAGAGTTTTGGCTGGAAGGTAGATTAGCGTGTATATAGAGATGTAGCTTTTTTGGAGGTAGGTATAAGGGGAGTTCTTCATGAATGTAATGATCTTTGGTAAAGCTCCTTTCACAATTGAAGTTTAACTTAAAGATTTTGAGATAAGACATGCCTTAATTAATGAAGAGTGACTTTTTTGAGGTTTTTATCTCCATATTTCACTTACACATTTACCGAAAACAAACAAAATGCCAGACAAGACACAGCTTAGTACTTGAGTTCTAATATTTTTAAAATTGTTGAATGCTCTTTCTTACATATTATCTATATCTATTTCATTGGCTCCCAATAGCACAAAATAGAAAATATTACCGACTTTAAACACCATTCAACTGAGATGAAGAATGTTGAACTGACAGGTCAAGATATTGAGTTACTAAGACCCAGCAGAGGATAAAGTCTCTAAGTGCAAACCAACTGTATCTAATTTTCATTTCCTCCTAATTTAATTTTAGATTGGGATAATATAAATAATAAACATGAACTATGTGCAGCCTATTTTGAACAGTGTGTTAACTTTACATTCTGTTTTTATTGTAGGGATTATTGACACATAGTAACTCCACAGCATGTGGCTCTCAGAGTTGCCCTGAAAGGTAAGCTCCCCACAAGGGAAGGTTTCCTTATCTGTACTTCTTCTTTCTTAGTATCCTTAGTTTCTATGGAAACATAGAGAACAAGCCATTTCCAAGAGATGCTATGAGCTTCTTTTACTTGCTTTTCTAAATGCTATAGTTAATTAAGTTAGTGAAGTTACATCAATTAATGTGGGAATGGTGCAACAGAGACCATCCCATCCCTCTGGAGAAGATATTCGAGGTAGACTTTGTGGTTGTCAGATTACTTTGACAATTCAAAAACACTAGAATTGTACATTGTAGAAAAATTCTTTGGAATATAGAAAAATTGTTTTGCCATTTTGCCCACTAGTTTTACAAGACAAATATTAAGTTCCAGAAACATGTTATGTCTGGAAGGTTGTATCATACATGCTAAAACATAGACTCAGTGTTAACAGTGCTTGTATTTTATTCTTCGATGAAAAGCATACCCAAAACAAGCAAAATATCTTCTGTTTATCAAGGTGATGTAAGGAGGAACCAAAAACCTGTAGTTGTAGTTCTACATCTTACAGGTTCGAACTGTGCCTGTGAGTTATATCATGCTGTCTAAAAAGACCCTTAGGGGGGCTTCCTTTTTCCTAACCTCTGGTGACTGCAGAATTGCTCAACAATGGCACAACCCAGACCATTTTCTTGATACAAAATTGTATGTTTTAAATTTTTAATTTAAAAAAAGGAAAAGTTGAATTGTTTAAGTGACATTCAGAAATGGGTGTCTCATATTAAGGAGTATTCCACAACTTATCTTAAAAGAAATCAGAATGACTTTGTTCTTGGCATGCCATCCAAGAGAGCAAGACTGAGTCACTGTCAAGAGTGCTCCATTTGTCTGCCTTCCCATCATCTAGTTTTTATTTTGCTCTCTCTATGTCCTCACCTAGCAAATGAGCTCAGCATTGTCACTATGCACAGATAGACAGACAGATGGAGTATGGATTCATAACAGTTTGTAAGTGTCGCTGGTGAAACGAAGATCTGAGATGCAGTGGTCAAATAGACCATTTAGTTCTCCCTGTAATATCCATCAGCTGAGTGCAAATTCATTGTCGTCTTCTGTTCACAGAGGTGAACTTAAATCTTTGCTCCAGTATTTGAGAAGATAACCTCGGTTATCTATCTGACACCATTTTTCCATCTTAAAAACCCAAGATGGAAATATTGCTTCTGTCATGTCAGCTTGGCTCAGCAATATTGCAAATGTAGGCAGGCCTGTACCTAGAGAAACAGAGGCAGCTTACAATGTTCCTCTCTGGAACAGTATAGATAAGTTCACCTTTTATAAAGCTACATCAACAATCAAAATGCAATATGCAATAAACTGCTAACTATGTTACAGAATAAGTGTACCTTGAATATATGGTGAATAAAAAGCCTTATTGAATAATCAGTTAATATATGGCTTCATTTATAGTAAATGTATGGAGAAGTAAGTAATATAAAGACAGTTATTTAATTGTTTCTAGAAGCAAGGGGACTGAGAAAGGCCTAGCCTTTCATTATGGCAAGGTTTCTGTTTGGTACTGAAGAAAATGTTCTGAATTAGTTAGTACTAATGATTACACAACCTGGTAGGGACACTTAAAAACACTGACATGTTCCTGAAGAGTGAATTTTATGGTATACAAACTATATCAGTGTAGACAGAATTTTTGTCCTGCCTGGTCCCACAGCAGTTCAGTTCCAAACAGACGCACAGAGACTTAATATTAATTATATACCATTTGGCCTATCACTCAGGCTTATTACTAACTAGGTCTTAAAATTTAAATTAACCTAAAAACCTTGTCTATGTTTAGCCATGTGGCTTGGTATTTTTTCTCAGTAAGGCACTTGTATCTTGCTTCCTCTTCACTGGCTGGTGAGTGACTCTCTGCCTTTTTTTCTCAGAATTCTAGTCTAGTCACCCTACCTCTACTTCCTGCCTGACTACTGGCCAATCAGCATTTTATTAAGCCAATATGAGTGACAAATCTTTAAAGTGCACAAGAGCATTAAACCTCAGAATTTTCCCTTTATTTTCTTTTCAAAACAGCACCCTGAATATAATCTCCTTTGCTTAGCTTTATTCCTAACCATTATCCATAACAACTTGTAACCAACACATTGAATAGACATCCATAACCCATTTTGGGGGTGTAGTTTTCTAGTCTACTTCGTGCTTATTGGGGGCATTGATAATCTTTTAAGGACCCAAAATTAATTTAGGATTATGGTCAAGTCCTGACTGGAGTATTCAGTGTCTGAATCATCTCAGTCAGCAGTCCTGAAGCTGTTCTGAATGTAGAACTCAGAGGAAACTGTAAAAGAGGTTCTCTAAAATGTTGGATGATCTTGGACATCCAGTCCTATTGCAGATTTTTCAAGGGGTTTTCCTTGATCAAACCTTAATTTTCTTAACCCAGAATAAATCCACAACCTCACATTTCCTGTGGAAACAAAAGCAAAACATTTTCTCCTAAGTAACATATATATTGACTTAAATGTTGAACTCAAGGCATTTTCAAAATATATAGGTTGGATTAATCCCTAGGAATATAATCAAATGTCTTTTAGCAGCTATGGCTCTTTCCTCAGCAGTCAAACAATTAAAGAAAGCACAATACTATATAGTATCCACATTCTATGTTTATTTTCCATCTTTACATGGCTTTTTAAATGATATTTCTTTTATTTTATTTTTAATTTTTGTTTGTTGAGACAAGGTTTCTCTGTGTATCTTTGGATGTACTGGATCTAATTTTGTAGACTAGACTAGGCTTGAACTCTCAAAGATCTTCCAGCCTCTGCCCCCCAAGCTGGGATTAAAGATGTGCACCACCATGGCCAGCTACTCTCTTTTTTTAAAGGACTTTCTCTATCATTTTTCTTTATGCTTCAAAGCCTATGTATATATTTAAAACATTGTAAACAATTTAGAGGATTTTTCCAATCTGAATCTGTCTTTACTATATCTCTATTTTTTTTTTTTCTGAGCACACGAGTCTTTAATCTGCTAAACAGCATAATTCGGTTTAAAACTGTGACTTTGGCAGCTAGCCCCACCCAATTTCTTACCTCTCTGAAAGTCTAGCTTCATGGCAGAGGTAGAGAAAGGAGCCACATTTATTACCACAAGTGTGTGGAGTTTTTACGTCCATGCCACTATCAAGAAGCATGCCACTGAGTGCTCATTAACACCATTAAAGTATTTGGTAGTAGGGCCCTTTAAAAGAGTTGTAAGGCTTTTGCTGGTAAAACTGAGTCAAGAAACCTCTCTTAAAGAAGCCATGCTTCTGCTTTCCTCTAGCAAACAGAACCTACCTAAGAAAATGCTACTGCCAAGAAGCCATGCTTGACTCTGTTCTTCTGCATCTAGAATCCCTTCCCAAGTTCTCTCAGGTTTTATGTGGCTATAATTGCTGAATGTTGGGCATCCTTTTTAGATGGAATTTTCTGTCCCACAGTCATTCAGTAGCAAATTAAAAAAAACCATAGATGATTATATTGATTATATACTGTTTGGCCTATTTCTGATTACTAGGGTAAACAACTTAAATTAAACCATAATTCTAGTCTTTCTTTAGCCTTGTGGCTTGGTACCTTTTCTCAGTATGGCATTCTCATCTTGCTTCCTCTCTGGCTGGCTGGTGACTAACTCTCTGTCTTTCCTCTTTCCAGAATTCTCCTAGTCTGGTCACCGCCTGTACTTCCTGCTTGGCTAATGACCAATCAGCATTTTATTAAACCAATATGAGTCACAAATCTTTGTAGTGTAGAATAACATTATTCCACAGCATATCCTTAAGAAAATATACAATGTATATTTTAGATAGACAAATTTTATCTTCAGCTATAAAGATGCAGAAGATCTATAATATAATCAACGAATTCTTTCAAAACAGTGCAGACTAGTTTGCTGAGTGTTCTGAACTGCCTATCCCCCAAAGCCAGAAAGCAAATCCAATTATTGATTATCGGGATCTGTGGCTTCATATAAAGTTTATGAATGATGAAGTCATAGTTCAAATGCTTCACCAGTTGCTGATTCTAGTCTTAGTTACCCTGAAACTATAAAATAAGAATAACAATAGTACTTTTGTAGGTTTGGTAACCATGAATGCTAAAGACTTGCTGTGGTGCCAGGTTCTCTGTAATGAATACTTTTATAATTAGTATTATTTGGTTGTAAATATTAGGTTATACCATTAGATTCTTGGCAGTTCGACTATTTCTCTGTTGGTTTTTCTCTTACTGGCATCTTGGCCAGAAAGAAAAGAATGGCTAGAATTTCTGTTAGCGCTTAATGAATTTAATCAGCCCCTGAGGGACTTTTGATATAGCAGAGAGATATTTAACAAGAAGCAGAATTTGTATTCCTTCTGTGTTTCTCTTCATAGCTGGCAGAGACTTCCCTAGTAGAGGCAAGGTTACCTGTGCTGAGAGATACGTTAACATACCATGAGAGAATGTTAAAACTCAGAAAACATATCCCCATGACCTTGTGTTTCTGTGCTTGTTCTAACTAATGCAATTTAGGCTGCTTCCAATAAGAAAACAAGCCACTGTCTCATAATGTGCAATATTCCCTAGTCTATTGTTTTATGTTTTTGTTATTGCTGTTGTTTTGTTTTCTGAGAGACAGTTTCTCTGTGTGGTCCTGTCTATCCTGTAACTCACTCTGTAGACCAAGTTGGTCTCAAACTCAGAAATCCATTTACTTCTGACTTTTGAGTACTGGGATTAAAGGTGTATGCCACCACTTCCCTGCTAAGAAATGAGCCATTGTGGATTTGTTGTTGTTGTTGTTATTTATAAATTTTCTTTTCAGGAAATATTTCAAATATTTTTTAAAAAATATTTTGCCTTTAGAAATAAAAATGAAAAATCCATAAAGGGTTATATTGCACTATATTGCATATATGTATTCCAAGATGCATATAAAAATATTACAAATAATGTGTAGAAATTGTTAAGCATAGTCACAAAAAAATAAACAGTTGGATTGTATTATTTGGTCAAGTTTCTGTTTTATACTTTTCCTTATAGATAATAAGAAGGATGATGCTATGTTGCTTTGAAAGAATATTAGGAGACTTTGGATCATGGATTTTCTCTATAGTGATCTTCATGAAGTCAGTAAACTAGAATCTATAATAAGATTGATGATGTTATGAGAAATAAAATAGCTAAGTTCCCTGGAAGAATGAGCATGATATTATTTGGAAGAAAGAGATAGCATACAAATAAAATTAAAATAATGGCAATTATTTTCTCTTTAAAAGTGTCAATAGAATGCAATGGTAAACAGAGTTATGGAGAAGTAACCTGACTTTTGATTTACAACTTACCATGAGTGGACTTCAACCATTTCTAATATGATAAATTGTTTTTTTCGTTATTGTGTGACTCATTTCTTCTCAATAATTCTAATTATTTTTCTTTTTTGATTTCTTGAGACAAGGTTTCTCTGTGTAACTTTGGAGCCTGTCCTTGAACTCTGTAGATCAGGCTGTCCTCGAACTCACATAGATCTGCTTGCCTATACCTTCAGAGTGCTAACATTAAAAGGTGTGTGCCACCACTGCCCAATAATTATAAATTAAAAAGATTCGTTTTGCTTATTTGTGTATGTGTATCAGTCCATGTGCAAGTGTGTGTATATATCTGTGTGGGCCAACATAGAGGGCAGCAGAGGGTCTCAGCATTGGAGGGGTAACTATTGCTGAGATAAACAACATGACCAAAAGCAAGTTGGGGAGGGAAGGGTTTATTCTGTTTATACTTTTATATCTCCATTCATTACCTAAGGAAGTCAGGACAGGAAATCAAATAGGACTGGAACCTGGAGGCAGAAGCTGATGCAGATTTCATGGAGGGTACTACTTACTGGCTAGGTCTCCAATGCCTGCTCAGCCTGTTCTTTTATAAAGCCCAGAACCCCCAGTACATGAAGATGGAAGCAAATTGTCCATCTGTAACATAAGAAACCACAGTTGGCACCTCAAATAAATATATTCTGTTCTCAGAACTAAGGGAATCTAGATAGGACAATCTTTTAGGAAAGATCCTACATCCTCTTCAGCATTTTGGAATTTAATATTTTGATCATTTCCCATAGAATTCTTTTTGATGTTATTATTACAAAAGATGTGTCATTTCACCATTTTTCAACAAAGAAAAATCATGTCTTATTGAGTCTAGAGTTTAATGATGTTGGTTTTTGCTGCTTGATAGATCTCAAGAAGTGATAACAACATAAAATCTTTGGTGATTGCTCTAAAAAAGGGTTTCAAGTGCCCTGCCAAAATAAGATTATGTTACTTATTTCTACATACAGAAAAAGAAAGCAAGGTACATTTTTTTTACCTTGTCACATTTCAACTAAGATATGTGTAGCTTGTCAAAATCACAAAACAACACTTTTTAAACCTTCTAAATCATGTGAANAATAGTTCAGGCTTGTACTCAAATGTAAAGTACTTGGCTAGCTTTTACAGAGTTTTTGAATTCTATTTCAAACATAGAAAATATTAAAATAAATAGATAGTATATTATAAAATTAATGAAAATCCTCAAAATGATGACTATCATAATATGACTATTTTTAAGTGATACTCTCTGATGTAATCCCCTAAGATAATGACTGTGATCAATTCATGTTTGAAATGTTAAATTTTAGGGAAGTACAGCAACTATAAAAATGCTGACTTGGATAGGAGCAGAGCCAAAAGGCCTCAACCATAGAGAAGCAACTACAGGAAGTTAAGGGCAGACAAATAGTCTTCCTGCATAAAGAGCACAGAAATTGGATATCCAATAACAAATAGTCAGCCTGGACAGACTGAGCAGATTGTACTTATATATTTAGAAACACATGTAACAAAACTTAATGAAAAAGGGGGTCTGAGTTTAAAGAAGCAAGGAAGGGAGTGATGGATGGGAGGTTTGGGAAGAAAGGAAGGGAATAAGGAAATTATATAATTGGAGTCTATAAAATAGGTAATTTAAACTAGTGGGAAGGAAAGTAGGAAAAAATAATTTAAATTTGATGTTGCCTAGCCATTCTTACAGAGCTGAAATTAGGAATGGGTGGCCTATCTTGCCAACATGAGCATGGCTTTGATTTTACTTGCCTGTAAGTATTGGATAATATTGCCCAGTAAATGGGAAGTGGAATAGTATCTCAGATGGAGTGCTATTGAACCAACATTAAAACTGAGAACATTGAAACAAACAAGCAAAAACAAGCTTGAGAAATTTGAGAGGATTCAACCTGGGAATTGGTGCCGTGAAATAGAAGGCAAACAGCAGACAGTTGTTTCTGAAATAAGAATGGGATGGTTGGTGCTCATGAGTCTCTAAGACTGGGAGCTGGGCAAGGAAAAACTAATCTACCCTTCCTATAAAGATCTGTTCTGAAGTGAGGGATGAACTTGTCTCAAAAGTCAAATACTGATTATGTCTGAAATAAGTTGTCCTATTTCTTTTTACCTTTTTTCATCTACCTTTGAAATAAAAGATTAGAGATAAGAGGAAAACTAACTAGATGCTTACTAGGAGAATAAAATTTTTACAAGAATGCTATAACTGCAGCTATCTTCAAAGACAGTAAGTGCTATGTCTCAGGGAATGGGAAGATCAACTATGCTGGTAATGGTAGAACATAAGATGTCCCCAGCAGTATCCTTAAGAGCTGGAAACCCAGGGCATTAATGAGTTGGAAGTTGGACCAAGTTGCTGAAAAAAATCTTCTTTACCAGTACTCTGTAGGTAGGATAATAGTGGGTAAATAAAACTTCTACTAAGGGTTTGACAGCCATGAGAGAAAGGGATCTCCCTTTCAAAAGATACACACAGACAGATCTGATGGTAATAATTTGAACAAAGAGACAGGCAATTGCTGAAAGCACAGCTTAAGAGCATAAGATAAAAGCACAGTAAGTATGCTTAAACAAAGAGAAAATAGAATGGGATTCTGGGGGTGTTTCTTTCTTCAAGGCACTTGTAAAATTATCACTACATCCTTCTTAATGTCTCTTCTCTAATTTTGTGTCCATGAAATTCTTAGGAATGAAAAGCCCTCACTCAAAATTTAATTGATGATTGCAAATTGAATTTAATCAGGAACTCTCTAGATATTTCATTAGTCAATGGAAACATAAGCAGAAAAGTAGAATAACAAAAAAAATGGGAAAGAAAGGAAGGAAAAAAAGGAGGAAGGAGAGGGAGAGGAAGGGAAAGAGAGGGAGGGGAGGGAGAAAAATAGGGAGGGAGAAGAAATGAGAATGGAATAAGTAGCACCAGCATTCGTGAGAAACATAGTTTTAATGTTTTAAGCCATTACATTCAGGATTGTTATTGCAAAACCTAATTCATTCCAAGTAATGCAGTTCCCTAGCATATAACGTAGCCTGGAATGAAAATCACCCTACTTATGGCCTTAATTTCTCCACAGTGGAGTAGTACCATGTTGAAGCAATGTTGTCTGTGATACGTCCTTACATTTGCTTTTTCTCCATCACAATGATTGCTCAAGATCAAATTTTGCTTATTACATAACTAGCAAACTGCACAGTACAATTCTACCCATGAATATGCGATCATTTAATGAGTAAGCCAGAAAGACTAAACTCATAGAGGATTATAAGTAAAATGTAGCCTAGGGGCCACCCCTGCCAAGACTGCCATTACAGTGTAGAGGAAACAGGGTTAGAAATGGTTCTTTGTATCTGAGTTCCATAAATGTCTTGGCATACAGTGTTTAGAGAGTAAAATTTACTTCCCCAAATGTTTTTCTCTTTAGAGAAAGAGCAAGAGTCACATCTCTAGCACTAAAGGACTAAATAATATTTGATTGTAAGCTACAGACACAGAGAACGTGGAGTGAACATATATAGGAGCAAATGGTTCATTATCTCACTTGCTTGGGGAGTCTAAAGTCTTAATATCAAAATGATGACGGAGACTGGAGATGGAGGAAATGAACGATGACAGTCGAAGAGCACAGAGTTTAGACATATGACTTGATTTTTGAGATCTATTGTATCATAGGTGCCTATCATCGACATATTTTATACATACTAATAAATAACTCTATACTTTGAATTTCTCACCACCCAAGCAAGGGGTTACTACAATCATATCATTACTTTATTTTATCATCCTATTGCATATGAGATATATTATTATATGACACTCTATTTTATAATGTTACACAATCATTATTTGTCACTTTAAGATACTACTCAATAAAACAAAAGTTTGGCTTTATAAATTACGTATGTTCTGTGCTATTGGTTTAGCAAACATTCTTCTTAATCCTATAATCATGTCTTCTTTAGCAATTGTGGCTAAGCCTAAAGGCCAATTCTAACATTTCTTCCCATTATTGTTTAAGAACGTGAATTTTCAATTGCGTACATAAACCTCCCTATATATCTCTTGTCACTCTTTGGTAGAGTTGGAATTAAAAGTCACTTCCACCTGTGTTGTAGGAGAAGAATTAGAAACCATTGCTTCTATCCCTGCCTTTGAGGAGAAACTCAGGGCTCTTGGCACTGAATGAGGTACAAGAAGAGGCAATGTTAACAGATGTTATAAAATGCACCTGCTGATGGGATGTTGAAACTCCCCAAACTCTCATCTTTTAGGAGGGCTAGCAATGCTCTTGTGGATGAGAACCTGATATTAGCAAGAGGTGGTTATACTACTCTGCCTTTGGTTGTGACTGTAGAACAAAAATGTACTTGGCTGAGAAGAAGCTTTTGATTGCTTACATGGGCTTCTGTGGTATGCCAGCTCTTCTTGCCAGCCTGCTTTTTCTTATCAAAGAGCTAGGAGCTCCAAGTGAGGTGAGACTCCCATTTGACAAGCAGGCATAGCCATTTGGGGAATATACAAATTAAAAGGCTTCAAGATAGAAATAGGAGCATTAGCAGCAGGGAGTATCTTAGGGATACACTGTCAAATCACATCCAGGAGTTGGCAGAGTGAGTCATTCCCTTCCAAAGGATAAACCCTGCTGTGTCAGTATTTGGACAGTCTCTGAATCTGTAGTAGCTATTTAAAGTTGCCAGAGATGACTTTAATATCCCTAAACTCTGTATCTGCTTAGGAACACGCTTCAACTTTACACAGTATACCCATCTCCCATATTGCTTCAGCATTTCTCCTAACTTCCCACTTGTTAGTCATGCATAGTCATAGAACTTTGCTTTTGGGAGGTCTTAATACAGAAATGGACAAAATTAGAGACATTTTGCCTCGGTCAACCAATGGCTCACACCATCAGATACAATTGTAATTTGTAGGATCTCTGTGGTTTTTATCAGAATGTGTGACATATGTACCCTGTCATGGATACATTTGATCTCTGTGTTGACCAAGAAATCCTAATTATGACACAGAAAAGCCTCCTTAAACCGCCTCAATTAGTTTACTAGGGAGCTGTAAAATATCTTATAGAAACCACAGGGATTGACGGATGGCTGCAATCATGTCAGGAGCACTGGCTATGATTGTAGGTTTCTGAACTCCGTGTTCGCTCTTAGATTGTACCCACCTATACAATCTCCTTCCCTTTATGCATCCATCTATCTATCCCTGCCTTCTTACTTCCATCCATCACTCATTTCTTTCTTCTCTCCATCCATAATTGTTCATTTCCTTCCCTATGTTCTTTTGTTTATATCAGCTCTCCATACTCTCTATGGTACTTCCTGCTCTCGTTTGCACTCTCCATTTTACTATGAACTCATTTGACAATTTATTATCAACTTTATGGCTTTCTGGGTTCTGCATTTGCTTGACTCTTTGGCACCCTTCTTCAGGATGTAGTTTCTGTACCTCAATCAACAATTCCATTGTGACAAGTGTTGAGTTTATTTATAGTGCAAAGAGAAATCCAGATTCCCTTGCATACAGGTGAGTGCGTAGTTTGTGGATCTGTCAATTTGGTACTTTTTTTTTTAATTGCTGTGACCAAATCCCCAAGAGAAAGAACTGGCAGGGAAAAGACTCACTTTAGCACATAGTTTCAGAGGGATTTGAACTCATCATGGTAGGAAATGCGGAGGCAGTGTGGAAAGGTTCTCTCTCCTATGTTACAAATGTGAAGTTGGGTGTTCATATGCCTGTTCATAAGTTCAATGTTCATATGCCCGTGGACCAGGAAACAGATGATGCAGCTTGAACCAGGGTCAAGTATAGCCATCAGATGCTCACCACTAGTAGCCTAATTCTAGAAGTCACACCCTAACACCTAAACCAAAGAGCACCACAAGCTGGTAACTAAAAGCTATATCTGTTACTTTCTGTTGCAAATTTTAAAAGTTTATATTGGCTCTCAGTTACAGAAGGATAAAGAATCCACCATGGTAGGGAAGATATGGAATAGTGGTAGAAACAAGAAGGCAGACTGATCCCTCCAGGAAAGACAAAAAGGATGGGAGAAGGCAGGAAATGGTATAAATCAATAAACCCTCAAAGCCCATATCCTGTAACACACTTCCTCTGGTGAGACTTCACCTGCAAAAGGTTCTATAATGTCCCTAAACAATGCCATTGAGGGGGAATGTTTTCAAACTTGAATTTGTGGGGCATTTCTTATTCAGCAACCATATTCTCAATTTATATCATGATGAGTTACAATTTTAGGCAGACAATTTAATTATTAATTTTAATTAATATTAATTTTAATATATGCATTTAGTAAATTATTTTCTCTATGACTTCTTCTGCTTTAAATAATATTATTATAAGGTCAGCATTTTTTGCTGCTTACTGTGTAATATAAGTACAACACCAGTGGACTACATTTTTCTTCCTTTCTGGAATATGCTTCAGTCATTTCTCAGGGGTCTTGATTGGGGCAATGTTTCCTACGTGATAATCTTAACTAAGGAAGACCAAATACAGCACTCACAGATTCAGGTTTCAGGTTTTCATGTACATGCACAGCATCTCTAGCTTTCAAAGACAAAGTTACTATCTTTTGTATAGCTATGGTCAGGATTTTATTTTTAAATTGTGATTTACAACTTTTATATAAAAAGATTAAGAGTCAAACTAGGTATTGTGTGCTTGGAATCTCAACCAACTGTGAAATTGTAACACTTCACTTAAATCTAAGAATTTGTTAAATCTAAGATGGGTGTTCTTAAATGAGCAAAATGAATGTTTTAAAAATTTAGATTTATTTAATTTATTTTATATGTATGAGAGTTCACAAGGCTACAGTGCCCTCAGAGATCTGGGGGTGGCATCAGATTCCCTGAAACTCTAGATACAGAGAGCTAAAAGCAACCATGTGAAGAATACGAATCAAACTTGGGTACTCTGTTAGAACAGCTAGTGCTCTCAATTGCTGAGCCAACTTTCTAGCACAAGAGTTATTTTCACCTAGATATTGCTTAATAATAAGAAGAACCCAGTCAGATGTATGGGAACAGATTTTTATGGTATGTGTTTATTGGCATAATTTGGTACTTAAACCAGGACGTAACATCTCCAAGCTCCTATGTGTCAAGTGGAAATCTTAATAAAAAAAAAATCAGAGTCCTCTACAGGGAGTATGAATATATCAACAAGAAAAATTAAACAATGTTCATTTCTAACAAGATCCTTAATGACTACATAGCTGGGTATCCACAGACCAAAGTTAACCTATCAGTGTCATAGAAAAGTATCAATATGACTTTGACTCTAGAATTATTATTTTTTTCCAGAACAGCACAGAAGCAAGAAACAGTCTAATTATTTTTCTTAAGTCATAAACAAAATGAATTTCAATTGAGTTAGGTTCCTTACTTAAAGACAACCTAACTTGGAACAAGGCTTGAATTAAAAACATAATTCTGTTGATTCTCCCACCTGCTGGGACTGGTATTTACTACAGTTATTCCATGTTTTTTTGTTCACCTCACTGTGAGTTACTGTGTGCACAGCCTTAATTCACAGCCTCTGTCTGTTTTTAGTTCACATAGGTATTGTGAACATAAACTTATAAACAGAAAGACAGATTTATCTATATTTCAGCCAAGCTTTTGCAAAGCAAGCCCAGGCTGAAGAGAGATTGTTGATTGATACTAAATTTTTGACAGCTGGGTGTATATTTTCTGCAATAAGATGAGTAACTTGGGCTAAAGAGGACCGATGAGGATAAAACTCAGATTTATTAAGGACCTTTCCAGTGAGCAGGCTGTGTCCTTACTCACCGCTAAAATAAATAGTGTCCAATTCCAATTATATCATCCCATGATGTGTAATTTATCTTTGATTAACTGCTATAAATTGTTATCATCTTAATCCTGGGTGAATTTCCCATCATGTTTTAACATCTGTAGATTTAAAATGCTGTGGTATTCTGTATATTTCTTCAAGAATACATTTTATAATGTATCATATTTTACTTAGAGATTTTTTAAAGGGCTCCTACTTCTGTTTCTTATATAATAAAATGCATGATTTTCTGCTCTTAATATTTGATCTACAAACTTGGTATGTACAATAAGCAGTGGAGTAGAAATAACTGTTCTTTCCACACAACTTCTAGGCTTCATTGATGAAAGGCGATCAGCTGTGACAAATTTATTTTTATTTTTGTAGTCAATATACACATATATTTGCATATATAGATATGTTTTCTTTATTTTTGAGAATTTTATAGATGTATAAAATGAAATATCATATCTACTTCCCACCCCTCCTCCACTCTCCCTATTCCTCTCAACAAGCACTACCCACTTCATGTATTTTTTTAATCACCCACTAGATCCAGTTAGCATTGCCCATATATGCATAGATGGACACAGAGTGGTCCACTACACCATGGCTATTCTTCTGGTGGCTGTGTCCTCAAAAAAAAAAAAAAAAAAGAGCTATTGATTCCCTTTCTCCTAGAAGATCTCAATTTCCAGTACAGAGTACAGAGTACTCCTCAGTACAGAGTAGAACTTGGAGATTATCTATGTCAACTGTGCTGGGAATTATGGCTGCCTTGAACTTGTGTAGATTTCTTATTGGTTAGCCAATATGCTAGAAGTCCATTGCATATTAGCTATATTATATCCAGAAGACAGAGTTTCATAGCTACCCATCTTCCAGCTCTTGTATTATTTCTGACTCCTGTGATGTCCCTTACCCCCTAGTGGTAGCAGGGATGGTACTTGGATGATATAGATTTCATATTTAGTACTAAGCAATCAGTTCCTTCCTCTCAGTACTTTGGTCAGATGCATCTCTCTATTGACTGCTGTCCAATCTCTGACCAAATCTAACTCAAAGGAGTTCCAATTCCCCTTATTTTTGATATGCTTGACAATATAAATAATAATGCATCTTTCTTTCTATTCAAGAAAGACATCATATTCCACTTAACAATTTGAATATTGATATCTCTCTGACATTAGACATGCTTGTCATTTGTACATCAGTTTTTGTACTTGCAACATAGCCGTACTAATATAATACATTATTTGTCACAGTATAATGTGGATAAAATGACAGAATACTCTGAAGCACTTGACAAGTGCTTGGCATTTTAAATACCCAGCAAATATTTGTTTTTGAACCATTCTTGAAGCATTGAATGTCTATAGGAACAAGCAATAGTGAAAGGATCATTCTGTTGACTTATGCTTGATAACCAGTCTTCCTGGGTGGCTGGCATTAAGTTTTAATAATAATTAGAATGTTTTACAGTGTACATCTACAGGGAGAAAATAAGAAATAGCATGCTTCCTAAAGATAATTAAAAATAATTCTAAGTGATATACTATTTAATATTCCCAATATCATCACTTCTGTTCTTAGTATTATATCTGAGAGCTAATGGAAAATAATGGCAAGAAAGATCTGAACTAATGTGCATAGTTGGTTTTCATCATGTCTCTGAACTGTTGCTTATATAGAGAGTCAATTATTTGGCTATAGGTAATGAACTGCTATTTTGAAATTCTAAAGTTATTGGTTCAAGGGGGTAAGACCTCTTTTGTAAAATCTGGAGTTTATATAATGGATAAAGACACACCGTTGCAGCTGTTTGTGGTGGCACATGCCTATAATTTTACCGTTTGACAGTCTGAGGCAGGAGGGTCATTAGTTCAAAGCAAGCCTGTGCTGATTAGAATAGTGACCTGCTGTCTCTAAAAACACTGAAGTGCATGGGAGATAGCTCCACAGATGCATCTGTTACGTGAATTTAAAATAGTTTCAGAGGAACCAATATGTGTTTGTTTCACGTTGAGGAAAAAATAACAAAGCACTTCCATTTTGATTTGTCTGGTCAAGAGCAAGCCCAAGTTCAAATTCTCTACTTCTGCCTTATGCCTTCCATCTGTCTGAAGCTTATGGATTCTGTTTTTGTTTTTTTTTTCCTGAAGTGTATTTATGTTTGCCTATATCTCTCTGCATGATGTCTGATGGTCTTTGTTGCTTTCTGTGGATGTTGTTCTAATCGAGGACTTTATTCAAATTTATGAACAACACAGAAAGCATCATCTGGGGAAGGAATGAGGGAAACTTTACAGAAATGTTTAACCAAGTTTTCCAAGGATTTAGGCTATTTACCCCAACTGACCTCAAAGCACTACACACACATCAATCAAGCAGTATCAGTATGTTGCCTCCAACATTTATGGTGGTTATTTGGCTGTTTGTATGAGGTCGCTTTCTACCCGTTTGTTGATTTTTTTTTAATGGTTGTCATAACACATACCATGACACAAGTATTGCTCTCTTGGATAAGTTCATGAAAAGGGACATAATTTGAGATTACGTCTGTGCATTAACTTAGGTTGCAAAAGCTAATTATGTAAAACTCCAAGGTTGTGTGTTGCATGTTCTTGTAAATGCAGTTTAAACAAATAGGTAGAATTAATAGCAGGATACTATTCTGTAGTCTTCAGTGGCCGCAAGGTATATTTTAGATTGGCTGTAAGGTTTATCAAAAATTCCAGTCTCTTATAATGAAAATGACGTTTTTATCAAAGTGTATCACCTGTGATAGTAAAATAGTAGCTGCAAAGCTTGAGGACCTGTGTTCAATCCCTATTTCTTATACAAACAAAATAGGTGTGATGGTACTCAGAATCCCAGCACTGGATACATAGTGCTCAGTGATAGTAAATGTAGTCTATCTGGTGATCACCAGGCCAGTGATGCCATCTCAAAAACAAACAACAAACAAACAACAAAAAAACAGAAAAGACAAAACCAGAACAGCAACGCAGAACTAAGAAGATAGTATCTAGAAACACCACCTGAAGTGACCTCTAGCTTCTGCTACGCACACCTGTACACAAACTGATGTGCACACACAGAAAATTAAAATAAGTAAATAAAGGACCATGACTTAGGCCATCATAGAGAATATATGTAAAAGTATGTAATAGTTTCTTTTATAATAGCTTGAGTGCCTAAAACCCGAACTTCACCCAGGTTTCCATTTGGAGTGAAGCCCCATGGATAGACTTCGATTTGTAAATGCCACATTTGTAGCAGATCATTTGATAGTCTGGCACGTTTTTCCCTTGTCATAGTAAAATAATCATCTTCCAAATGAATTACAGTAGCATATTTGCAGATTTTAGTCAGCCCAGGACAGTCCTTTGATAATAATGGCATGGTGACTTTGGGAGATCTGATGCCACACTGATGCTTCAGTCAGGTCTGCACCATTTAATTACGTGGACGTGAACTGACAGATAGATTTAGAATTTTTATAGGTTGGTTCATTGAACTGGAAGAGAATAAAGCTTGAGTATTTGGAAATTACAATGTATAATGTAATGTGTGTGTGTGTGTGTGTGTGTGTGCGTCTGTGTGCGTGCGTGTAGCACCTAAGACTCACTATTTACTTAGGAGTCCACATGGCTGTGGCTTAGCTCCATCTGGCATCTGTCTCTGGCAGGGCTACTTGGCTTCTCCCTGACTCTGCCTCCTTCCCCTCCCAGCATTCAGTTTAGGTTTTCCCACCTTGCTCTGTTCTACCCTATCAGGTAAAGCCAGTTTCTTTATTCACCAATGGTATTCAGAGCATACAGAGGGGAATCCCACATCACTTATGTATACATACAATTAGTAGGCCAGAGCACCCATAATCTTGTTACCTCCCAAAGACCCCATATATAAACAATGGTACACTGAATACCAAGAATTCCACATGAGATTTTGAAGCACATTTAGATTTAAACCACATTAGAATGCAACTATAAGTATGTCAATTTATGAAAGTGGCTTGAAAATTAGGCAAAAAGCATATCTAGCAAAGGTACTGGAAGATATGTAAGGAGCTTCTAAATTTATTCTAGAAACAAGACTGTTAATCAGAAAGGTAACTTTAGTAATCTTCACACTTAAAGCCTATGGAAAAATCTCTAGTCAATACTATATAATGAATTTCCTTAGTAATACTTATGGCACGTAGTTCTTTAGTGATGGGCATATTGTGGATGTCTCAATTTGAGCCATTCAAAGCATGCCTGATTTTCTTGTTGTGTAAAACTCTCAGTTACCCTTATTTTCTTCTCTCCTTTAATGAAGAACGAGTTTAGTTAGCATATGATAAATATCATAAAGTGTCATTATATGATAAAATATCAAAGTATTTCTGGCAAGTGTAAGCTAAAATTCTATCAATAATTCTTCAACAATATAAGAAAAAGAATACTGGCTATTTCCTAAAAGTTTCACTTGACTATCTCTGGTCTACATTCTATTTCTGAGGAAAGTGTATTTTTCTTATGAAAAAATAGAAAACCAGGCTTTAGCATTCATGAAGGACCCTATAGCTTGAGGACTCACTGATAACAATTACTATATATGTGATAAAAAATTGATCTGTCTGTCCCCCAAGCCTATATCTTTCTCTCTAAAAAATTCAAATTATAGATAGAACACTAACATCATGTTTTTATAATAATATTCATGTGAGGTAGACATTATTATGGATCCTATTTATTGCAAGTGAAACTCGATCTAAAATGTCTGTGTTAGTAATTCTGAGGAGCTGCACCTGAGATCCAGATTTGATTCCCAAAGAGCTTTTTATTTCATTGCATCCCAATTACTAAAGTCTCACATCTTTTTTTTTCTTTTCATATACTTGTGTGGAAATGGAAAGTAACTGGTCAGCACGGTCTCCTGAGTGGCTTTCTGTATAATTTAAAGTCATCTTCAAGGTGGTATTGATAGCAAGCTTCATAAAGCACAGAAAGTGGCAATTCTTCCAAAGACTGAAACAATAAATAGTATGGTAATGCATAATCTATAGCTTTAATGTAGGTGATTTCCTACAAATAGACAATAAATAATGTGTATTGCATATTTCACTTAGACGATTGCTTTTTAATGATCATTGAAGAATAGAATATTTATAACAGATGCAGCAATTTAATGTTCCAGCCATCTAGGAACCAGGGCTTTTCTTGGCTGTGGTGTTATTAAGGTGACTCCTTACCTTTATTTACTTGAGGGTTTGACTTTGGGGCCAATGTGGTACATTTCAATAAAACAAAACTTGAAAATAAGAAAATCTTGGCTTTAAATGTAGCACTGAAACAAGTTGGCAGTGCACCTAAAATATTGGATGTTCAGAGCCTTTCTTTGAAATTTACCAAGGATGGCTTAGAGATATTCATAAAGGCACCTGTACTGTGTTGGAGAGCCAATAAGTTGTTAAATACCCTGTTTCACACCCGTCACTGTGGTGCAGCACATGTTGTTTGACTTTATTGTGTTGTACTGGTATGACAGAGATTGAGGTTTACACAGAATCTTTGAAAGCAATCGAAATCAATTTTCTCCTTCCCTAACAGTCAGAAGTTAGCAAAGGTTAGACCACCGAAGAAGACTCTGGCATTTTATTTGTTTGGCATTTTATTTATTCTAGATCACCTAGTCCCTAGAGGACAGTAAAATAGGATGTAGGATTTGGTTGGAAAGCAAATTTGGTGAGCTGGTATTGTCTTGCATTGTGTTCTGGAAGTCACAAGAAAAGGGGAAAGGGAGAACAGCACTGTCCTGTGAATCCTTGTTTCTTGGTGATTGAAAGCACCTATTCGCAATTCCAATAAAGCTAGGTGAGAAAATCCCATTGTGAGTATTCTTGAGAAGACAATTCTCCTTGGTGAATCTGGGCCATTGCCATGACAATACCAAGTCTTGAAAATTCATTTTTCTACATTTTTTTGTACCTCAAAATGCTGCTTGCCTTGGTCATAAAACAATAATCTTGAAAAACAACCTCGACATGAGACAAATGTCTACATTTTTAATTTAATTAAAGGGAACTCAAATTAGAACTCTAATTTGTGACTGAAAAGTCCAAGCTACTTGTTTTTGAGTTTTCAAACACAACCACAGATAACGTGTTTCTTTGCTAACTTGTCCCAGTATTTCACTGGCAGTGATGGGTAAACCAATGCGTTAAATGGCTTAACAGTGTAAAAATTATCATCATTTTCAAATATTTTAACCTTCACATTTTCTTAGAAGACTACAAGGTGAGCAGTTACGTTTTTAGAATCCCTGTAATAAGCTGTAATAACAGCCAACTGTTCCTATGAATTTGTGATTCTACACAGTAAAATTGTTTACTATCTAGCTTCTCTATTTTTAAAAGCTGTGGCAACAAGAAATCAAGGTAACTGGTGTGACTACCAGACCAGCACTCCTTGAAGCATGGTGATGGTGGGGTAGGGATGTAGGGAGGGAGCACACACACAAAAACAAACAAACAAAAACAATACTGATCCAGCTTAAATCTGTAATGTTGACTTTTTATTCCAAAGTATTTATTTGCCCTTGGGGGGTGGTAAGAAAATTAAGCTACAATGTCTTATACATTATACATAATTTACTTGATGATGGAACAAACTTCTATTATTTTAATTTTAAAAGAACCTATTGTAATTATTTAGTTAAATATGATTTTGTAATTGCAAAAGACCTCAACAGGATATGAATCCATGGCAGTAAGTATAAGCAATATATATTTGGCATCTCTGTTTTATTCATCAATGCTAAGTGATAGCAGTCATCATTTTCTTTCTTGTGAAATTCTCTAATAAATTCTAGGATTTATCATCCTAAAGCACATCCCTTCAGAATTGCATGTGGATAAACAGGTCTCCTGCCCTCTCAAGTGAAGAATCCAATGTTGGCAGCAGAATTCATGATCTGTCCTTAGCTCCCCTACATAATAATTACTTAACCAGGTTTTTCACTGCTTCCCAGACCCAGCCTCGCTAATCTTAGTGATGCAGAATGACATCCAAACCCAGACTATCTTTTCAATTCCATTTTGCTTGTAATTGTCAATGGGACAATAAAAGCGAAAACTAGAAAAGAGAAAGAATAAAACATTTATACAGACATTTCTTTCCATGAAGTTTATTCTTTCAAAAGGCCTCGGTACTTCTACAATATTATTTTCTTGTCACATTAAAGAAGATTCTAGAGTTTATATATAATATACCATGTGGCACTGAAATAGGGTATCCTGAGAGAGGGTTANAAAGAGCAGTTTCTGGCAATAAAATGAAATAGAAGTACAAAATTAAATTGATCTGAAAACAAGAAAGAAAGTAGGTATTTCCAAAAGTTGCTCTATTATTCTTGTGGAATGTCTCTTGAATGAACCACACGAAACATATAATTTTTTTTAACTAATTTCCTTAAAATATGGAAAGAAAAATTAGTCATGCTATATTTAAAAGTGTAAATGGACCACTCTTCAGTCAGATCCCTAGATAATTCCTGCAGGAAGGAAAATGAACAGCTGCTGTAATCATAAAACTGATGCTTGTCATAGCAATGTTTAGTAAGTAGGTTTTGGACATTTTTCCATTGGAAGGGAAAAGCTCTGACTTTGAGCTAATTCTTACTTTTGTTTTTAATAGAGGGGACAATCCATTGAAAGTTCCTACAGTCAAGAAACAGATTCGGAAAGAATATTTGAGCCTTTAACCTTTGGCCCTACTGAGTAGCAGTAAATTTTGCCACAGGTCTTTAAGTACAGTTTCTTTAGCATTGAACTTGCATTCGGGTTTATTTAAGCAAGAATTCCCTTGCTAATTTTCTGGCTTTAAAGATATACAGTTTAGCTGGTATACACTCCCTTTTTCTTTATATTTTCTGTATTAAAACTCATCTCATTTTCTCAGTTCGTTTGAACTTATTTATGAAAGTGCATACTCAGGTGCATCAGTCATTTGGACTCCAAAGCAGTCCTTTTCTTGAGTTGCTGTTTCTCTATCTACTCTAAGTTCTTCCTCAATTTAACACCTTCAGATCTGTTGTAGGTACTGGGTAGGTTGACACTATTTCCAAGACATTTTTTAGGCCAAAACATTATAGAGAATGTTTTCTTACTTATAAGTTTTTAGCTGTTATGAATGGTATTTAATACATAAAATATGAACGTACTGACTTCTTCACAGTTCTTTAATTTATAGGAAAAGCAATCAATTGAAATTAAGTGAAAAGTTTCAAAAATGCCCAGCTGTGTTAGGAAACCACTCTAGCCTTTTTAAAGCACAAAGTTTCAAGAACAAAATAGGGAAAGAGTGTCCTCTCCGGTTAACATGCAGTCACACCTCGAGCATTCTACAAGGGTTCAGAGAGAAAAAGGATGTTGTAAAACTGAATGATGAATTAGACATCTGTCTGTGTACAGAAATAAGCTGAAGGTCAAAGCACAGGAACATGCAAATTAAAAGCAGTGAATTGTGGGGTTTATGCTCTTGTCTTTGTCTCCATTTCTTAAGAATCTGGAGAACAAGCATTCTAATCATCTATTCAAGATGCAAAGAAGATAGCATCAGACTTTCACTGTTCTAGTCCTATTGTTTCTTTTGCATTCATTTAAGAATATCAAAACTGCATTATTTGGCAGTGTTCTATATCCCTTCCGATTGTTAAATGACAGTAACTGTTTTAAAGAGAAGGGGCTTCATTACTTCCAACAATTCTCTTAATTCTCTATTAGGTGTCTGTCTGATTGACCAGTCCATTGGTGAAAGAGGTGTGTTGAAGTCTCCTACTACTAGTGTATGTGGTTTGATGTCTGCCTTGAGTTTTAGTAATATTTCTTTTACATAAGTGGGTGCTTTTATATTAGGGGCGTAGATATTCAGGATTGAGACTTCATCCTGATGAATTGGAAGTAATGAAGCAAATGGACTTAACAGACATCTATAGAACACTCCACTCAAATAGGAAAGAATATACCTTCTTCTCTGCAGCTCATGGAACCTTCTCGAAAATCGACCACATACTCGGAAACAAAGGAAACCTCCACAGATACAAAAGAATATCAGTGTCCACCTGTGTCTTATCAGATCACCACTGATTAAAGTTAGAAGGCAACAACAATGCTACCCGCAGAAAGCCAACAATCGCATGGAAACTGAACAGTCAACTACTGAACCACACCTGGGTCAAGGAAGAAATTAAGAAAGAAATTAAAGTCTTTCTTGAATTTAATGAAAATAAAGAGACAACATACTCAAACCTATGGGACACGATGAAAGCAGTGCTCAGAGGAAAGTTCATAGCACTAAGTGCCCACTAAAAGAAAACAGAGAAAGCATACAATGCGGACTTAAAGAGAAGGGGCTTTCCCAATGAAGCCTAGCCTATACAAACATAGGAAGGAAGTATGGAAGTTCCTTGGCATCACTATCATTTTCAATATCTGGAAGTGTGGACTGAACACAATTATACGTAGTGGTTTGAGATCATAAAGCAGAATGTCAATACTATGCTGGAAATCTGATATCTTTTCCTTTTGCTAGGGAATTGGAAATGTATGTGTTCTAGATGGCAAAAGCCTCTCTCTAAGGCATTCTTTCTTTGTATATAACATTAGAAATAACTCAATGTGTGAGTACCTACCATGTTTATCTTTCTGGGTTTGGGTTACCTCATTCAGGATATTTTTTTTCTAGATGCCATGCCACCCCCCCTCCCACAAAACTGAGTAGTAATCCATTGTGTGAATGTAACACGTTTTCTTTATCCATTCTTTGGTTGAAGGTATCTACGTTGTTTCCAGATTCTGGCTATTACTAATAATGCTGCTATGGACAAGTTGAGCAAATGTCCTTGTGGTATGAGTGTGCATCTTTTGGGTATATGCTCAAGAGTGGTATTACTGGGTCTTTTTGGGAGCAGCGTTCGAGACAGGGTTTCCCTGTATAGCTTTGGATCCTGTCCTAACACTAGCTCTTGTAGGCCAGGCTGGCCTCAAGCTCACAGAGACCTGCCTGCCTCTGCCTCCCAAATCCTGGTACTAAAGGCATGCAACACTGCCACCCAGCAATTACTGGGCCTTAAGGTAGATTGATTCCCAATTTTCTGAGAAAGTGCCATATTGATTTCCAAAGAGGCTTTAAAAATTTGCACTCCTACCAGCAATGGAGAAATATTCTTCTCTAGCAGAAGCTACTAGTGTTTTCCATCTTAGCCATTCTGACAGCTGTAAGATGAGATCTCTGAGTTGTTTTGAGTTGCATTTCCCTGATGGCTAAGACTGATGAGCATTCCTTAAGTGCTTTTTGGCTATTTGAGATTCTTCTGTTGAGAATTCTCTGCACCCATTTTTCAAATGGATTAATTTGTATTTTGGTATCTAGTTTTTTGAGTTCTTTATATAGTTAGAACATCGTCTTTCTATCAGATATTGGGGATGATGAAAACATTTCCTATTCTGTAGGCTGCATTTTGTCTTTTTGACTATGCTCTTTGCCCTATAGAAGTTTCTCAGTTTGATGTGGACTCATTTATTAATTGTTGATCTGAGTGTCTGTGCTACTGGTGTTACATTGAGAAACGTGTCTCCTATACCAACACGTTCAAGGCTACTTCCCACTTTCTCTGCTGTGAAAGTAAGTGTGACTGAATTTATGTTGATGTCTTTGATCCATTTGGACTTGAATTTTGTGCATGGGGATAGATATGGACCTATTTCCAATCTTTTACATGTTGACATCCAGTCATAAGTGAATATTAGACATAAAGCAAAGAGGATAACCAGCCTACAGTCTACAACCTCAGAGAAGCCAGGAACCAAGGAAGACCTTAAGAGAGACATATATAAATTCCCCTGGGAAGGGGAAATAGACAAGACCTCCTGAGTGAATTGGGAACATGGAGTGGAGGGTAGAAGGTGGAAGGGCAGTGGGAAGGGGAGAAGGGGAAAGGGGAGAAGAGCATGAGGGATTGGGAAGGTCAGAGAGGGAAAGCAAGGAAAGAGATTATGGGGTTAGCGAGAAACCTGGCACTAGGGAAATTCTCAGGAATCCACAAGAATGACCCCAACTAAGAATCTAAGCAAGAGTAGAGAGGGTGCCTTAACTGCCCTTCTCCTGTAATCAGATTTATGACTACTTTAATTGTCATCATGGAACCTTCATCCAGCAATTGGAGGAAGCAGATGCAGAGATCCACAATTAAGCACTGGGATGAGCTCCCAGAGTCCAGTCACAGAGAGGGAGGAACAGTAATAATATGAACAAAGGGGTTGAGCCCATGATGGGAATAACCACAGAAACAGCTGACCTGAGCTAGTGGGAGATCACTGACTCTGGACCAACAGCTGGAAAACCTGCATAGGATTGAACTAGCCTCTCTAAATGTGGGTGATGATTGTGTGCCTTGGGCAGTTTGTGGGGCCACTGGCAGTGGAACCAGTATTTATCCATTATGCATGAACTGGCTCTTTAGAGTCTGCTCCCTGTGGAGGTATAGCTTGCTCAACCTAGATACAGGGTGGGAGGGGCTTGGTCCTGCCTCAAGTGATGTGACAGACTTTTGACTCCCTATGAGAGTCCTCACCCTCTCTGAGGAGTGAACGGCGTGAGGTGCAGAAATATGGGAGGGAAAGGGAACTGGGATTGCTATGTAAAATTTAAAAAAAAGATTGTTTTAAAAACTGAAAGAAATAACTCATTTCAAAGCAAAACAAAGAAAGAAGAAATAATAATTTAGAGCCAGCTTCCTTTATTTATATGCCTTAATAGACTGTTGGTATAGACTTATTTGTTAAAGATGAGGGTTGCCTCTTGAGAATGCGTGTGCTATTTATACTATTAGTATGCTTTGATACCATATAATTTTTTTCCAAAGATACAAGGAAATAACTGGGACAAATTGTACAGATTTGCCAATAGAGTGCATGGTTCTCAAACATGTGACCACGCCTCAATATCTATCTACTCCATGTCTATGGACTTAACTACCAGTGCCCCACAGAGGTCAAATTAAAATCAATTATGTACTAAAGATGAACAATTTTGTTACCATTAGTGTCAAAACAACAGAGTATCTCAGATATTGGCATTTTACGAGAGATGATCCAGTTGTCACTAAAGTGGGTTGTGTGTGGGGTCTATGGAAGTCTTTCTTCTATAAGAAAATGTGCTGTATATTTTTAAATAATTATTAGAGTTTTTTTTTTAATCAGTCCATGTTCTTACTCCCTCCTCTTCTCCCATTCACTCCACATGCCCTCCCACACCACCCCCATCCAGTCCTCAGAGAGGATAATGCACGTTTCTTTGTGGAAGGTCCAAGGCCCTCCCTGCAAGGTTCCCAAAAAGCCAGTACATGCAGTAGGAATGAATCCTGGTGCCACTGCCAGTGGCCCCTCAGTCTGTGCCAGCCATGCAACTGTCAGCCACATTAAGAGGACCTAGTTTGGTCCTATGCTTGTTTCTTCCTAGTCCAGCTGGAGTTGGTGAGCTCCCACTAGCTCAGGCAGACTGTTTCCGTGGGTGTATCCATTATAGTCTTGACCTCTTATCTTCTCTCACTCTTCAACTGGAATTTGGGAGCTTAGTCCAGTGCTCTGATGGGGTCTCTGCCTCTGTTTCCATCAGTTGCTGGATGAAGATTCTATGGTGATATTTAAGATATTCATCAGTCTGACTTTTGAACAAGTCAAGATGGGGTCCCCTCTCCTCTATTGCTTAGTGCCTTAGCTGGGGTCATCCTTGTGAATTCCCAGGAATTTCTCTAGAGCCAGGTTTCTGCTAACCCCATAATGGTTTCTTCAATCAAGATATCTCTTTTCTTACTCTCATCTTTTCTTACTCCATCTCAACCATCCCGTGCCCTCAAGTTCTCCTCACCCCTCCCTTTCTACCTTCCTCTTCACCTTCCACCCTCCCTTCTCCCCCAACCCCCATGCTTCCAATTTTTGTCAGGCGATCTTGTCTGTTTCCAATTTTCAGGTGGATCTATATATGTTTCTCTTTGGGTTCACCTTATTACTTAGCTTCTCTTGGATCATGAACTATAAACTCAATATTCTTTGTTTATAGCTAATATCTACTTATGACTGAATACATACCATATTCGACTTTTGGGTCTGGGTTACCTCACTCAGGAGAGTGTTTTCTAATTCACATGCAAAATTCAAGATGTCACTGTATATATATATATATATATATATTT
>NW_026067947.1:9740477-9746174 GCF_014885135.2 Alexandromys fortis
GCTTATAAGCTTCCCATGCTTATACAGCCATACCTTTATCAAGTGAGCTGTCTCCCTTACCTGACCCAGGTATGAATTAATGGATTGTATGCAAACTGCTTTTTTTAAATGGACACATTACCAGGTGTTTACTTGTAAATCTGATGTGAGTTCTGGTTTTAGTCCACTTTTCAGTTCCAGGGAAAAATCAAAATTTTGCATTAAGAAAACTGCCAACCAGTATGAATATATGCTCAAATTTTAAAATCTCTTAGTGGTACCTAGACGGAACTTCAGTGTTTGGTAGTAGTTAAAGAAGTAACATCTAGTCCCTAAAACAAACACTTAAGTTGTGATTTTAGAGCTTTTATAATCATATTTGGGCAGATAGACTGCAAAGGGATGTACCACACAGAAGCATTTTAAAGAATTTCAGTTGCAGAAAATCTCTTTAAAGGTCAGCCTCATTAAGGCAATGTTTTTGAACCAGTATAAAGTAGATACTATTATTGGAAATCCGTGCACCAGCACAGAATGGCATTTCACTTACAGTTTAAACTTTCCATGGTTAATTTGAAAAGCAAAAATGATCTTTTGGGGGGTTCCTGATCTCTGACTTAAATGACATTTTAATCAATAATAATGATTTCTTTGCTATGATTAGGAGAACGTTTGTTCTCTAGAGTACTTGACATGAACAATCCAGGAGTTTTATTTTAGATGCTATGAAGAAAGGAATTAATAATGCAAGTACCTTTCCACTGAGCAAGAGAACATCAATTTTCAGGAAAGAGGTACTCTTACATTTATTTATTTATTTATTTATTTATTTATTTATTTATTTATTTTTTACTTTAACAGCTGGAAGTCCACACCTTTGAAAATGAATAGGTTTGTGTAGAGCTCATAGGAGTACTTGTCCTAGAACTAAAATGAAGCTTGAACCAGGACAGGTGGTCAGTGCTGGAACTCAGCTAATTTCTCCAAAATCAAACTGTGTCCAGCCTCATGCCCATGTTCTCCAAGCAGTTTCACTGTAAAGGTTAGAAAGATTAACAATTCTTGTTGCTCTCCCATCAGTTGTTCTTATCAAGCACGTAGCTTAAAAATATCGCCTTCACCCTCAGAGTACTCAGATCATGTAGGAAGTGATTTGAAGTCACCTGGAACACTTCATGGAGAAGGTACTGAGCAGTCAGTCAGGTTGTGTTCACCTCAGCGTATGAAGTTGAGATCTCACACATTCCTAATAGTCCTGGTACCGTGGCAGGACATACTGGAAAGAGCAAGATTTTCCACTGACAAGTTATTATTAGAAGCTATAAAATATTTATATTTAGTCATTAAACACAACTTATTATGAGGAAATTAAAAAATCTTAAATGCCAAAACTATCATAAATACAGAAAATATGAATGAGTCTTTAAATTTTTATTTAATGAAGAAATGAAAGATTGTATTCTTCGTATCCTGCAATACTAATTGAACGACACCAGTTGAAACATTGATTAAATAAGTAAGTAAAAGATAAATGACTTTTCCAAAACACTTGTCCTATATTCAGATATAATTTAATATTTTATGTTAGAATCTAGTCCTCTTTTTTTTTCTCAAGTTCACAGTGCACTGACAAGAGTTGTATTGAACAATATGCCTTAAAAATTAAAGCTCATCTGGCAATATACATAAGATGTTCTGTCTTCAAATATCATAATTCATGTATTCTACTATCTAGAAAGGCTTTATGAGATTGCATATTAATTTTTAAGTGATTTAACAAGTTGCTGATTATGGACACTTTCTAGTCTTTAAATATGTGGCAAACATTCCAGTGCAATAGAAATTACTACCTACAGATAATTTCTGTGGAATTTTTGTTGTCTTACTCACAGTATGTGTTTACAAAAGAGAAGTAGCAAACAAATTTAAACCTTGCCAAAAGGTCATGGAGTTTCTGTCTTCCTTGCTACATTACAGTCTAGCTATCATTTCTCCTTTTATGTTTTTTGGCATACCTATTTTTCTTCCTTTTCTTCTTTCCTTTATCCTTCTTTCCTTTCTCTCATCCTTCCTTCCATTTTGTGGTTCCTCTTTTTCTAACACTGAAAGAGGTGACTCATTTTGAAGATTGAAAGGATATTACAGGAGCTCTATTCTCTCTGGGGCCTTTCAATGCTCAATGGTATGATGGCCTCAGTGTCTATAGTGAAAAAAAAAAGACCACCTAGTTATATCAGTTAAGTTATATGCCCTATTTGGCACTTCCTAGAGATGCAGAAGGGCCTAAACATAAAGGCCCTGACAATATCTTAAAGACAGAGTGGCTGGCACAGAACTCAACTCGTCTTCCCAGGATCACACTGTGTTCTGAACATCTTCAGACTCAAATGACTCCTCTTTTCTTTCTCCTTTATCGGTCTTCAATCACTGTTTTTATATCAGGAAGTGTCACCAGGTTTATGTGCCTGTCCACATTTCATAAAGTGAAAAGATACATGATAAAAAAAATCTAAGAATAGCACCATAAATCATCCATGCCTCTGAATTGCTCGGAAATGTTAAATGCTTGTGTTTTGGTCCAGATGTTCAGTTCACCTCTTTTACATGAGCTTGGCACACATCAGTTGAAAGAAAGATAAAAATAAAAAATGAATAGTTAGTTCTATAAAGCCACTGCTTTTGTCTTTCAAGAAAAATATATGATACTTTGCCATTTATTGACGCATAGAAGTTTACTCCTACTTTCTAGAAAAAATAATCATTTGCTACTACAAATGAATGGAAGAAATATAAGGCAAATGCCACTCTTCTGTTATCCCATGACAGTTTTATGTTAATTGCTGAAAAAAAAATGTGTAGCCTAGGATGGTGTTGTGCACTTCAGTAATTTATTCATCAAGCAAAAAATAATTTACTTGTCTGTGTTTTCTCTATAACTGTTCAAATCAAGCTATACACTTGAAATAAGGATTTATTTCCTAAGATAAACAAAATATTTTTTATTTGATGTTCCTAGTAAGTATATAATAATGATGTGATTCTGGTGTCATTTTTTTTTTGTTAAGAATTATTGGTATGTACAAAGTACAGACAGATTACTTTTCCTTGGGGACAGGTACAATGTGAGAGTCAAGAAAGGTTTCAGAGAGGTAGTCGTATTTGAAGTGGGCTTTGAAGTGCTTGTGTTTCATCCGTCAGTGTCGGATATGAAAATGAAAAGTGTTTGGGATATATTAACTACAATCCAGCCTTGGAGATGCTGTTTGTTTGTTAGAGGGCTAGACTGGCATGCAAAGAATCGGAGTCAGCCTCAAACATTGTATAAAAGCCTTACTTGGCGTGCAAGTCTGCAACCCCAGCACTGCATACTTGCAGGCAGAAGGATGGAAATGCATAATTCTGCTTCTGTAAGTGAGGGTTCAAGGCCCATCTGGGCTGCATAACACCCAGTATACAGTTTATCCTTCTCTATCAGCACTTTCTACTTTGAGTAGCCCCATTTGTCTCTTTTAAAGTTTAAAGTATTTTGTACTTAGTTTACTGTTTGGACTAAGACATTTACACTAAAAAGAAAAATGGTTAACATGCATTATGTTCTGTTATTTCCTATTTGTTGGGCCAAAATTACCTCAGGGGCTGTACCTCGAGGCGTATAGGACAGAGAAAAACCTGGCATGAACTTGAGTGAGGATGAGATAGCAAAAATTAGGTAGATGCCTCTCTAGCCAGAGGATGGGTTTGGCTGCCTCTCATTGGATGGAGGTACTCCCACATCACACCATGTCACCTAAGCTGTATAAGCTGATGCTCACAGTAATAAACTGAATTCCTGCTTGACTTGACTCCCTGATTGTCTAGCTTTGTGTGGCTGCAGAACAGGCATCCTGCTTCATGGGGCTGCAGCATGGCCAGATAGCGTGCATTCACTTTCCTTGGGGAATAAGGAGACCTAGCAACGACTAGAAAAATACGGAGGCTCAAGAAGCCTTGCAACTGGAGGCTCAAAGAAGTCAGCACCTATTGTGATACTGGATTTTTGGATTATTTATTCTTCAGTGTGTGATCACCACACATTGACTCATCATTCATGCTAACTCCTAACCATGAACTGAGTTAATACAAAGGAGACAAGTTATTATGTGTTAATATGAAGATATGGTGTGGCTAGTGTTTTAGTGTAGCCACTTGATGACAAGAAGCATGTTTAAAGAATTGCTGTTTTGAATTTTCATGACATCAACAATAGGGCTTCTTTACACAGACTATTCATAGAATACTGCCTATACCTGTAAGCCAGGATTTATCTGCCCCCCCCCATTGCTAAGTTACCATGGGATGTTGCACTTCTGTACGCTGTGAAAGATTTTGTGTTAGGAGTGTAATACCTCACAAGAAAGGTCAGACAAGCTCCATTGTCTTTATACACTAACACTTTAATTTTAGATATGAGTTTTTCAAAACAAGAATAAAAGTTTCCCTAGAGAAAGGTTCAATAAAACTAAAGCTGCCTGAAATATTTATGTTCTCATAAAATATTTTCTAGAGGCAAATAGAGTGCCAAAATTAAAGTTTCATTTTCCTTAAGAATGGGCAGGCTGGGGATATAACTGGGTTTGTATACTGCTTGCCTAACATCCATGAAGTCCTGGGTTCCATCCCAGCAGGGCAAAAATCAGGTGTACTGGTGAATTCCTGTAATCTCGGAACTTTGGAAGAGGAGGCAGGAAGGTCAGCAGTCCAGGACCATCTTTGAATACATAGAGAATTTTGAAGCCATCATGGGCTGCATGAGATTCAGTCTTAAAAATGAAAAGGAAAAGAAGTGAGGTGGTAAGGAAGCAAAAAAAGGAAGGTGGGACCAGAGAGATTGTTTTTCATATCAGAGCCAGGACTGCTCTTGTAGAAGACCCAAGTTCTCTTCCCAGCACTGTGTCAGCTGGCTCAACAATATCAGATGTCCTATAACCCCAGGACCATAGGATCCATAGACTTCTCTGGACTCTGGGGGCACTGCACTTATACAAATCCACCCCACACTGGTGCCTCATAAATATATAAAACACATTCCTGTGTCACATCCTAATTTTCTATATTAGTGTTGTTTTGTTTTTGTGATTTTTAGAAGATAGTGATTATACCTAATGCTTTGTACATTCTAAGCAAGGGATCTGACTTAGTCACCGGTTCTATTGCTCTGAAAAGACACCATGACCATGGCAATTCTTATTCAGAAAAGCATTTAACTAGGGATGGCTTATAGTTTTTGTTCATTATATTCATCATGGGGAGCATTGTTGAAATAGGAGCGGCGGGGCTTCGTCCCCAGCACCCCAGCCGCCTGCTAGCTTATGCCCGAAATAACAACATATAAACTGTATTCATTTAAACACTGCTTGGCCCATTTCTATCTAGCCTCTTCTAGGCTAATTCTCGCACCTGGACTAGCCCATTTCTAATAATGTGTATAAGCACCCCAAGGTGCGCTTACCGGGAAGATTCTAGCCTACATCCATCCTGGGTCTGAGCTGCCTGGGAGAGCAGAGCCTGGCGTCTCTGCTCCAGAGAGCAGAGCTGACAAGTCTGAGCTCACTTCCTCTTCCTCCCAGCATCCTATTCTGTTTACTCCTCCCACCTATGTTTTAACCTATCAGGGCCAAGGAGTTTCTTTATTGCTTAACCAATGAAATCAACAGATTGATATATCACACTCCCACATCA